>NC_087224.1:19182222-19250585 GCF_015104395.2 Macrobrachium nipponense | reverse complement strand
TGCAAACAGAATTTTAAGCTTCCTTTAGAAGTCAAGTTAAAGAACATTAGTTAGAAAAGGTGAAAGTTCCAATATATGAATAAACACTGTTCATGATGTAGATAGATTTTGTTAGACTCTATGTATATTTGCTTATCAGGGTCCTGCAGTTCCTTGAGTGATTGCTATTACACCGGATTCCTTCACATCGACAACTCCAGAGAGCAATGACACCTAGCAAACAACCAATAGATTTCTTGATATACCTTATATTATTTGGATCAACAATATTTGTTAATAAGGTGAGTTGTTGTGTACTATGTATTATTGGTGTACTTTAAAGTTATTATAGTAATATTTAGTGAGACCACCAAGTGGGCAGAAGGGATTTTATAAAGATCAGCACTTGAAATTGTGTTGCAGTCGTACGTTAAGTATTTGTACTGTGAAGTTAGTATTGTTTAGACTATAAACCTAAACCTTCATGTGTGTCATATGGGATTTTGCTTGTTTCCCTGATTGGTAAAGACTTTGGTGATATGACATTCAACGTGAAGGCCATGATTAGTTTTAGTTTTGTTTAAAAGAAAACTATTGAAATAGCTATTTGTCTGTCTGTCCGTCCACACTTTTCTGTCCAACCTCAGATCTTAAAAACAACTGAGGCTAGAGGGCTGCAAATTGGTATGTTGATCATCAACCCTCCAATCTTGAAACATACCAAATTGCAGTCCTCCAAATTCAGTAGTTTTTATTTTATTTAAGGTTGAAGTTAGCCATTATCATGCGCCTGGTAGCACTACAGGACCGGCCACAACGGGGCCACGGCTGAAAGTTTCATGGGCCATGGCTTATACAGTATTATACACTGTACAGAAACCTCAATTTAGTGCATTTCTTACTTACTTTTATTAGTCATTTAGATAATTGGGAAGTAAATAATTACAAACATGGGAAGCCTGCCAATAACTGGAGTAGTAGACTATTAGAAACTAACATTATAAGGCGATACTTTTACATTTTTTCAGTAATTCTTCGAATATAGTTCCTCACTCTTGTTAAGAGAATAAGAAGTATAATTAGAGAATCTTTTTTCCCTAGGGCTCGCTCCTCCCCTGGATATTGCTGACACCCCCTAGTTTGAGAACCACTTATTTAGATTGTGCTGTACTCTTTATTCATTAGCATATGGCTCAGGAGACGAGAGCCGTAAAACCAGATCGCCTACAATTGAAAACCCATTTAAGGACTTCTTAAACTTAGTTGAATCACAACAGATTTTAGCCACACTAGACTCCTGAAGAGGAGCCTAGCATGACTAGAAACTGTTGTGAATCCTCGAGATTAAAGGATGCCATGAAAATGGGGTTTTATTTGATCATTAAATAAATAGGATTCTATGTGGTTGGATGAAGTCCAGTGAAGGAATCAATTTTTTTAATAGGCAGGGTTCCAATTTCATCATTAGGTTTTGCTGTCTAACTTTAATTGTAAAATTTGTACTGCAATACACTCCCTGAACACCTGAATTAGCCCTGGTCACTGACCAGGGCTAATTCAGGTGTGCAGGTAAGTATTACAATATTAGTTTTATTATGAAAACTTCATGCCTTCATTCCTAGAGGACAAACCAAAAGGCCATTTAACGTAACAGGAAGACTTCTGCAGATTGAAGCTCTGGTATGTGAGAATTGAAAGAGCAGACGAAAGAAAGCAGAAATATTAGATACAGAATATAAGGTGTACAACAGACTGTTATATAGAAGTGTGATAATTTTATATAGCATTGCAGCTGTTCTTTAACTTCTAATTTTCAGCAACCACAGTGTTTTAAGGAAGACAGTTTCAGAGTTACAAAAAATGGTTTGAAGGATCTTTGCCGTTGGTCTAAAAGATTTGATTATTCTTTTGGGTTCAACTTTTTCAAACTTTTCATTAGAGTTATTTTGCAGATATGGTTCTGTATTCCTTAGTGAGGTTTTCCTTTAGCATCAAGGTATAACAGTCATCAATAAGCATTTCAAAAGTGTAATGTCAAGGGTTTTGATGACCTTCTCATTTTATAATTCCTCAATAGTCTTTCAAGCAGTCTTAAGATCACTAGGGTGGGGCAAGTAAGGGATTCATGCATTGTTAAATGTCACATTGTTATGATGAAAAGTTTTGCTTTTTCCAATTCAAGTTTTAAAAATTCATTTCAAGTTAATATAGGAAACATATTTGACTTCACATATTGTCAGTACAAACCTAACTTTCATAAATCCTTTTTCATAAAAAACAGAGACAGCATAATTTTTGGCTGTCGCTGCCAAACCTCAGTTTTCTCTGACGTGTGGCAGCAAGAGCATTTAAAACACTAGCGCCTCAGTGGCGTGGTTGGTTTGGTGTTTGCTTCCCACCTCGGTGGTCGCGGGTGGGTTCGATTCTCGACCATTCCATTGAGGAGTGAGAGATGTGTATTTCTGGTGATAGAAGTTCACTCTCGACGTGGTTCGGAAGTCACGTAAAGCCGTTGGTCCCGTTGCTGAATAACCACTGGTTCCATGCAACGTAAAAACACCATACAAACAAACAAACAAAACAGAGCGGAAACAGATCTCCCCACCGCCAACATCTTCACTCTGAGGCCAAGAAAATTATTTATAACATGTTAAAATACTTCATTTTAGAGAAACAAGGGGATTGTAATTATTGGTAAATTATTTTTCTCTCCTAAAAAAGGACAGTCACGCAAACAATAAGCAACTGCCACAATATATTGCAGAAGATAATCAGATGGCTTGAGAAGCTATTCCTGCTGAATCACCCACACAAATTTTAAGTGTTAGTGGATTAAACACATGGTATTAATAAAAGAACTATTATTATAATTTCCAAAAAGCATGGGAAAGAAAGAAAGACCAATAAGGACAGCCAAAATAAACTCAACGCTGTTTCTTTAGTAAATGAAGTAGTACTAGTACAGTAAATGACAGAGCTCAGGTAAAGCCTTAAACGAGGTATGTATTAACCTCAAGGGTAAGATTTTAAAGGATAAATAGATCTGGCAGTGCTGTAGTGTTTTCCTGGCTACACTCTAGCGATCTCAAAGTGTTTGAAAGACTATATTAGTAGGCTGATCTTTTTTTTAAGTAAATACAGTACAGTAGTAGAATAAAAAGAGGCAACTGTATATCGTATATTGTAACATTTTATGCATTAAATTGGCAATATATCCAAAATGTCTTTTTCGTGTGAATGAAATATGTTAAACGAATTATAAAAATTGACTCCATTCATTATAAAGATGATGCTAATTATTATTTGTAGTTATCTTAATGTTCAGTATTTTTTTTTACCAGATTTGCTTATATTTATTTTGTTCATTCTACTAGTATTATATTTTGTTACAGGTAACATACTATTATGGTTGATAATGGTGTACCAATGTATAGTAGTCATATTGATTATGTATAATGATTATGTGCATGGCTTTTAGTGGCTTGTAAAACAGATTTATTTTCCATTTCAGTACGTACTGTCAGTTCTTAATTTCACGTACCCAACTATCTACCCAAGGCGGATGGCAGACACCTTGTAGTGCGGAATTTTTGATTTGCGGTCGTCTTGCTGTCCAAACAAATGCTTTCTGTATCAGCCACAGATCTTGACAAACCGGGTTTTATATCCTTGTTGCCGTCATTTCTGTTTTTCTCTGCTGGAATTGTTGCAAGCTCAAAAGCCTTAGCCAATCTGGTGAGTACTATTTTGTTTGCTGTTCATATTTAATCTCTAATACACTGTAGTTTCAGATAATAAAATGCTGTTGTAGTCTTTGGTGGTAGATCTAGGGTACTTATCCGCGGCGGCCTAGACTATGGCAGTTGCGGTTTTTCTATGCAGTTTTACCTACTGAACAAGAATTTTAAGTAATATTTATTCGGACGACTGTAATTAACCCCCCAGGGGCCAGTACTAAACATGGCGAAATACATTGGACGCCCCAATCCCTAGTGGATGTCGTATCCGCGGTTACGTTCCTTGCCGTCCGTGCGGACTGCTTCTGTAGAAATACCTCTTTGGTATATGAGGCATTACTTTTTACAAGCAAAGTGCTTACCATGATACTGTTCCAATGCATTTCCACAGTCCAGCAGTGTGAGGATTAAAGGACCTCTGGAACTGAGAAGTTCGACAGCGAGGCTAAACATTTACTGCATATTGGTGCTTCTGCTGTTCAGCAAATCTGGTTGCTCTTGGCAGGAGAAGGAGTTCAGGGATCAATTGTGAATGTGAAAAGATCTCTGTTAGAATATAACTTATGAAAAATTGACAAAAAACGAGACCATCCATCAGTGGTTCAAGTTATGACTGCTAATAAAGGAAACAGAACTTTATATCAAGAACCATTTTTGTGTCTAAAAGTTATAATTTCATACACTCAACTTCCCTGTCAAGATATATACTTAGCTATAGACTCCGTCGTCCCCGATAGAAATTCGAATTTCGCGGCACACGCTACAGGTAGGTAGGTCAGGTGATCTACCGTCCCGCCGCTGGGTGGCAGGAATAGGAACCATTACCTTCTAGAACCAGATTTTCTCTATCAGTTGGAATGTAAACATTCGTTTGCGGTTCCTCCTGATTGATTTTCGGGTTTGTTTTCATCGCCATCGATCTTCTGGGCTGTCTTTTGCAGAAGCACTGGGTCTTTGGTTCGGCATACGCTTTTATTTTAACTTTTTAATGAATTTCGCTTCGAAATTTCGAAGAAAAATATTAAGTGAAACTACCGAATTTATCGGTAGACGCTCACATAGTTTGCAATAAAGGGAATTATTAATATTTATTCATTATTACATGTAATAAAGGTTACAACTTTATTGAGGAAATATTAAACTCTAATTTCCTACTTTAGGAAGTCAGAAAAGCATATAACTAGATTTGCTTACTTTAGAAGCTTTAATAGCGTTTGTGCTAAAAAGCAGTTAGAGTATTAGCAGTACTAGTAGTTGTTGCATCCTCATCACCTTCTTACTTCACAGAAACTACAAATTTATATATGCAAATTTGAAGATAATGGATGTAGCTCAAAATGCGAGCTCTTAAAAGGTAAGAAGTGAATTATAGTGTTCCCCATGAAGTGGAGGGTGCGTCTGATCGGCTCTGTCTCGCTCCCAGGTCTAGACCTCTTCCAAACTCACAAGCCCAGAGGAGAAGGGAATGTCCGAAAGCCGCACGGAGGTTTCAGAGAATCCCCACCGATCAGGCGTCCCCTCGGCAGACTCTGTAGAAACGTCCCAGACTGCCAAAGTTCGCCATTGGAAAGGCGTCCTAAAATAGTGAGGGTGCGTTTCCGATCGGCTCTGTCTCGCTCTCAGGCTAGACCTCTTCCAAGCTCACAAGCCCAGAGGAGAAGGAATGTCGAAAGCCTTAAGGAGGTTTCAGAGAATCCCACCAGTCGTGCGTCCCCTCGGCAGGATCTGTAGTAGCGTCCCAGACTGCCAAGGATAGCCGTTGGAAAGGCATCCTAAAACAGTGTTTGTTCCGATACGTAATACAAACCCTCGGTCCTTTAACAATAGGAAGGTAACTAGCGGCAGCTGGGACGGTCGTAAGCTTCGAACAAGGGAGAACGGTAGTTAACTGCTTGTCCGATCGTGCGCGCGACCGCGCGCCCGAGAGGTGAAGAATCACTTTTTGCTTTCGGCCGCGGGTGTGAAGGACGTGTTCGTCATCGCTCTCTGCCCGCTTCATCGTCGTATGCTTTGTTTATATTGTGTTTTCTACTAATGGTTTGTTTGACTTGAAAATGAAACTGTAAGTACACTGTTTTCATTTTCATTACTTAATTATGAACCAACATGGAGCTATCGCCGTAGATGCGGCGATTTCCTCTCTTTTCATGAATTGAACCCTTGAATTATGTCTCGGTGCCGACGCTCGCGCCGAGTCATGTATTTGGGCGAAAGTGTGTAATTGAAAAATGTAAGTACTTTTTTCATTATATTTTTGCCCTGTGCGTTCGTTACCGAGAGCGTGATTGCGCTCGGCACGAGCCTTTTATTTTGTATGATAAAATGCAATGAAAGTGGATTCGCAATGCAGTATTCTTTTCATTTTCATTTATTTATTTGCATAAATTTAATTTGGATCAATTTTCGCTCTTACCCGGGAATTGATCCTTACGATTATTTTCTGTGAAAGTGAAATCGCAAGTGCAGTATTCTGTTTCATTTTCATATATATTTATGATAGCATCATATTATTTGGATCAAGTTTCCGTTCTTAACCCGGGAATGATCTTTTCCCTTTAAGTTCTATGAAGTGAATCGCAAGGGCAGTATTCTGTTTCATTTTCATATTACTTTTCACTGCTGTGCGGGGGTGGGGGAAGCGAAGGTCTGCCAGGAAGTCGTCGGAAAGCTCTCCCGCGACTCCCTTGGTATCCGATTCTTCGTCTTCCTTCCTGCCCCCCGCTCAGCTTCTTCGTTGTATTTTGTATTTGGGGTCTTCCTTGCGTTCGGGAGGGGCATGTCTCCCCCCCGTGCGTGAGGGAACCCCCCTTACTAATCTGTCTGTGCTACCGCAGGTGCTACATCCGTGGGAGACGACCTTGGACAGGTATGGGCCACTGCGGCTGCAGGGCGTGCCTAGCATCCACGATCTGCTGCAGCGTCTAGCGAGGTCTGGGGCGATGAACCTTGGAGCGGTCTCCACTACAACCTCCACGGCCGCTTATGCTGCTTCCCCCCGCTGGTCTACACTCCCCATGCTGTGTCGGTGACGCCGTACCGAGGAGGGGTATGCCGCCGCCGCCTGTGTTTTCTTCGTGTTGCCTGCCCCAGACTTCCGCTGTTCCCAGCAGCTCGCCCCTGGACGGCCGCCAATACCCAGGTACCCGCTGACTGCCTATGATTCTACGAGGCGATGGCTGGGCTGCCGTACCTGTCGCTGATGTGGTTCCCGCTACTGGCTTGGCTGTCCCTTCTGTGTTTACCGCTGCCGCTGCTTTTCCTGCCTCTCCTGAGCTGGTTGCTGTTCCTGTCGCTCCTGGTTCCTGCGCCTGTCCATGCTGGTCCTGCCCATGGTGTGTCTTCCCCAGTCCCAGTCCTTCCGGGACAGGTTGCAGTCGGGCCGTGTTGCTTCGGCAATAGGCCCGACTCCGGCCTGGATGGAGGAACCTGACGACTGTCCCTGCGTGAGCTGACAAAGAAGAGGAAGGTGTCATCTTCGTCTGCTGCTGCCTCTTCCCCTTCGACTTCTAAGGCCCATAAGCCGAAGAAGAAGAAGGCTGCCTCCCCCCCTAAGAAGTCTCCTTCGGGAACTTCTAATCCGGGTCCTCCCACCTCGGTTGGGACGGGGGGTCCTTCTGCTGGTCCTCCTGCTCCTTCGGGAGCGGGGCCCGGTCTCCCCTTCCGTAAGAAAGAGATAGACGGGGACCAGAGGAGTATCGGTTAGCTCTGGTACTTCCTCGCCTGGTGCTAGCGCGATGCCGCTACGCCAGGTTCCGGCTCGGTCTCTCGTTCGCGAGAGATCCCGAGTTTACGCTCTCCCTCGGGAGACCGTGCAGCCAAAGTTTCGGCACCAGAGTTCGCTCGGCGCCAAGACCACGGCACGGAGCAGAAGGCTGGCGAGAACCGCTCAGGTGACTCTCGCCAGGCCAGCGGCCGCTCTCGCAGCGACCAGCTGGTAACCGGGGTTTTCCCCCTAAGAAGACTCCTTCGGGAACTTCGAAGGGCTCGTCACACTCCGGTGTGACGGGGGGGTTCTTCTGCTGGTCCTCCTGTTCCTTCGGGAACGGGGCCCGTCTCCCCTTCTGAGAAGAAGAAGAAGACGGGGGACCAAGGGTGTGCTGCTACCGCTGGTACACCCTCGCCTGGTCTTGGCAGCTCTGCTGCTAAGCCAGGTACCGGCTCGGTTTCTCGTCCGCGAGAAGTTCCGAGTGTAACGGTCTCCTTCGGTGACCGTGCAGCCAAAGTTAAGACGCCTGAGTTCGCTCAGCGTCATGACCGAGGCACGGAGCAGAAGACTGCGAGAGCCGCTCAGGTGACTCTCGCCAGGCAGCGGCGCTCTCGTAGCGGACCAGCCGGTACCTCGGGTGGACGTGACGGTCTCTGACCGGCCACGGGTTGAGGCTGGGAAGAGGTCCCCCAGGTCCCCTCGACCGACGGTACCAGCCTCGGCTGGTACCAGCGGTTTGACGTGCTGCGAGGACGCTCACGGTCTCACCGCGAAAGCGAGCTGTGCAGGTCACCTGACCGCCGCTCCCACAGGGACCGGGCGGATACGGTGACCAGCAGCAGCTCGTCTGACGCACGGACCGGGGTCGACGTGCTCAGTCGAGCCGCTCGCCACAGGTTGAGTCGGCACGGCCCAGGCCTGCAGATCGATCCCCACCGCAGGTTGGTGATCGGCTTCAGCCCCCCACGTACGTTGGTCCTGCCAGCGAGCGGGGGGGGGAGCGTCATGGTCTGTCTCTCCACTACCTTCAACTTTCCTCGGGCTACACCGGGAAGAGCGAGGTAGCTAGGAGTGATCATGAGAGGTGCGCCGCTCACGATCCCGTCACGACGCCGCACGTGCCACGTATGGTCTTAGGACCAACCAGGGACGTACGCGCAAGGTGGATTGGAGGCGACCGTCAGGGGGGGGGGGAGGGTGGTTAGCGTCAGTTATGTCTCTCCGATACTTCAACTTCCTCGGCATACGCCAGGAAGAGCGAGGTATATAGGAGTGATCGTGAGAGATGCGCCGCTCACGATCCGTCACGACGCAGCAAGTGCCAGGTATGGTCTTAGGACCAGCCAGGACGTACGCGCAAGTGAGTTGATTGGCAACCGTCAGGGATCAGTTGCTGATCCTTCTTCTGAAGGAGGAGGGTCTTGGGAGCTGCTCTTGTTGGAGGGACTGGACGGTCCTACTCCTCAAGACGCTGTAACTTCCGAGATTCAGAGTAACTTTGCCCAGTTTATTGCACTGATTCGTCAGCACAACGACCTGGGGAAGGATCGCCGCTCCCACCAGCAGAGCCCATGTCTCTGCTCGAGTCGTTTTGGGGCCCGAGAGGGAACCCAAACCGACAGTGGGTTTGCCCGCGATCGGAGCTTGCCGATTCTGTCTTGAACCAGAGTCTCTCGTCTCCGGACAAGAAGGCTCTCTCAGTTCTGGTCCGGTCGATCAAGCTACTTCCACCTCCTCTACTGCGACAGCGGCGTTTCTACGTGTCTTCGGACACCGTATTTAACTACTCCTTCGGTCCTCCTGAGAGGTTTCGACCTCGACGAGGACTGGAATGAGTCGGAGGACGGTATCGGCTCTCTCCTGTCAGGTGTCGATCAGCCCCACCCAGACGACGTTCACAGTGGCGGCAGACCCTTACCTACAGTGAGAGTTCGTAACCCTCCTCGGGGAAAACGTTTTCTCTGACGATACGTTTTCCCAGACTCTGAGAGGCCATCGCCGCAAGGCGATGGCTGCTCCTACTCTTCTCCAACTGCTAGTTCCACTGGGAAGGCGAGCGAGTATCCAATTCCTCCCCCATTCCCCCTCTCCTTACGGCTACGAGGAAAGGGGAGGGATCCTACAGAGATTTCTCTGTAGGATCCACGTTGGGGACTGCGCTACCGGGGGGACCTTCGGGTCCTACCTGACGTAAGCCCCAACGGTCGTTGAGGAGGGATCCTGCCCCATTCTCGATTTACTACGGGAATCGAGAGGACCACCAGCGATATCGTTTGACGAATTCGGTGGGGGTTTCGCAGACTGCTTAGAATTTCTACGGATTTCTAGCGCATTCAGAGTGTTAGAGTTTCTTACGATCTCCAAACACTTAGGCGAGACCACGGTCCAAAGTGAGCGAGACGAGAATCCCCGATATGTTACACGATAATCGGGAAACCTCGCCTATGCTCAAATTCCTGGAATTTCTAGCATTAGGAAGAAGACTGCTGCTGAAAGAAGACTATCTCACAGTAGGCGACCAACCTGGAATAGAGAAGAACGGACGGGAATATCCAGTTTGGCTTGAACTATCGTCTTAGTATTCTGTTCACCATTGAAGCTTTTCCTTCGAGGAAGACTTCTTCACTCTCTTTGATAGAGACCGAAGGTGGTCGATCTCCAATCCTTATTTGTTTTCTTGAAGGAAAGAATTTAGGATGGAGATCGTTGTTCAGAATCCTACAAATATACTACGGTAATAATTAACCTCGCGACATGATTCTGCTAAGCAGTTGAATGGTCCGAGGGGTAGGCGCATATCCATGGTTATTCTACGGATTGCGACTTAGACGAAAAGTATTCTAATTGAACTGCAACTCGGGGTTGCCTGCAACCTCCCAGGAGTTTCCAGTTTCAATTTTATATACTTATGGTGTTGTCACAACAACACCATTTAAGCTTTATATTTACCGAAATTCGTTTCGCATAAATATAATTGCTCGAGTATATCTTTTTATGCTCGGTGGTTCTAGCCGAACGCATTCCTTCGTGGAAAGGCTTACTTGGCAACTCAGGATGACGAGTCAGCGACAGCTACTGCGTATTGAATTGCCCCGAGGCATTTCAGTACCAGCTGTCGCTTCAAGATGGACGGTTGGTTGTGTCTTTCTCACCTGCTTTGATTGAATACCAAACCGTATCTCTGCCCAACAATCACGGACTTAAGTCTCTGATTAACGGGGCATTCTTCATACATGAATGACCATCTACTGCTGTGACGCTAGTATTCATCGTCTTCGGTATTGCGAGAATTTTAAACTGAGATATCTATTCGACTCTCATCTTTCTGTTTACCGCACGGTAACAGAATTCTGTAATAGTCCCTTGCTGCATCGTATCTCGATAATGCGAATGATTTTTTGCGGAATCTGAGTTTGTTCTCAAATATCTTGTATTCAGAGGTGTGCAATTGTTCATTGTTCACCCCGGATTAGCAGATGTATTGAAAGACATCGCCTACTCCCACACCTGCCAGCTCTTACTTCCAAACGTTCAGCCCATGAGAAGCAGTTCTTCAGGCGGCTCTCCCATGTGTTTCATTACTGAAGAACGCCCGCTTTCACTGCACACCGGACAGCAATGAAATGGCGGTTAGCGTTTTCAGTCATTTGTAAGCACAGGTTAGAATCTTGAGATTCCTTCTCTCGATTCAGCTGGAAGACGTAGGTTGCATTCATTGCCTACCTTCGTCTTCAACGTCACATAGTGTTGTTTCTCCTTAAGCTGAGATTCAACGTCTATGAGATTTTCTTGCCATCAGGGACCTCGGTCTTTTGAAGGCAATTGACTTTCGCCTTTTGAGCTTATGCATTAAGAGAATCATCGCCGCGCCGTCCGGCATCGGTGACTAACAAATATTTTATTTGTTTGGTCTCTCAGCATAACTCTTTAAAGGGCGAAGGTCACATGACTTACCCGGATGCTTGGATAACTTGCCTCTACTGATTCCGAACCAGTCAGTCGGCAGCTGTCAGAGCGCCCGAGTCAGTTACGAACTATGCTGTGGACTTAGTTCGGTTGTTACAGAGCAATCATTACTTCGTCTTAATAGCTTGTCAGTATGAGTACTGTACATAACCAAAGTCGAGAAGAGGATAGGTCATACGACTATTCCCTTCTTTTCGTCTTAGGTAACTGCATGAGTCAAGCACAAAGGGATGGGGATTTGTGACGCTCGATTTCGTACCGATCTTCGTAGCGAAGACTCAGAACCTTCGGTAACTGACGATTGGTTCGAGTCCTTCACAATACCCTCCCTAATGGACTTCACCGCCTCCGATACGAAGGCTATGCTGCTTTGTCCTGTGAAGGCGCGACGGAGCTGTCTGAAGAAACTCGACACCCAGGATGAGTGTGACGCCCTCTTCATATTCTCTCGCGTTCCAGCAAGAACTTCTCCGTGGCGCAGGTAATGAAGGCAGCGCCTGGTCCAACTGGACCGCATGCACCCCCTTCTACCTTCGGGATATTGCCCACAGTTCCTTGGATCTTTTTCCTTGGGAACCGTGTGGTTGCTCAACACGTTGTGTAGTTAACCCAGACCCTCGCAGGCTGAACAGCATCGAGTCCTGGTGTGACCGTAAGAATGGATGAGGAATGAGAGTGTGACTGCTCCTCTTCCCACTTTTTCTTTTTTCTTCCCTCACCTCTGGGTAGAGGGACACGGTCGTCACCCTGCTGGGTAAGGACCTTCAGGTTTGTATTGTTAGGAAAAATGCAATTTTCGACAAATTAATGTCATTTTTTCGGCATCCGAGTCTTCTTCGAAAGGAAAAATAGGGTGGAGTTCTGACAAGCTGTCGAGACCTTCTATAAGATCGTGGAAATCGCCAGGTTGGGATTCTAGCCCAGAAAGTTTTCCGGATGGCTATCCACCTGAGAAGAGAAGAAAGACATTTATTCATTAAATCCTCCTTCCCTAGATCGGATACGGAGAAAGAAAGACGACGCTACGAGATCCTAGGAGAAAGGCAATAGTAGATATCTTCGTTAATAGAAGTTTTGAAGAAGGATCCTCCTAGGAGATAGGATCGCTTCCTTCCCGTTAAGAAATCCCGTCCGATAGAAGTCTTTGACAGCTCGGACGAGGCGGCCAGGGCGCAAATCGCCGACAAGGCGAGAGGATTCTAAAGAGGCGCCTGAAGCGGCTGAAATGAGGCACAAAGCGCCTGAACGAGGCGCAAAGCTCCTGAAGCACCTGAAGCGCCTGAAATGAGGTGCAAAGCGCCTGAAGCGCTTGAACTGAGGCGCAAAGCGCCTGAAGCGCCTGAAACGAGGCGCAAAGCGCCTTAAGCGCCTGAAACGCCTGAAATGAGGCGCAAAGCGCCTGAAGCGCCTGAAACGAGGCGCAAAGCGCCTGAAGCGCCTGAGATGAGGCGCAAAGCGCCTGAGAAGTGATAAACCAGGATCTTCATCGGATATGGAGTTAGAGCCTGATTCTGCGAAAGGTGAAAGACATTCGAGGCCTTCTCCTGATAAGGACGGGAGTTGTTGCATTGGCCGTCCGTCCCCCTTCTCAGGATAGTCTTAATGCAAGTAAAGGCAAGAGCAAGATCGGCTTTTTTCCTGGCGGGGACTCAAGATGTCGCACAGGCGGCCGTAGCCCTTGTCAGGTTAGAATCGGTACTGCTAAAAGCTCTTCACCTTACGAAAGGAGGCGCTCTCCTCCGGTTGCTCATTCTTCTCCCACAACTGATGGACAAGAAATGGAAGATAGATCGGGAATTGGAAGCCAATAAGGGAGCAGGTCTCTCAGTTTATAAAGACCTTAGCGACCTTTTTTATTGAAAAAATTAGTTCATTAGTACTAATAAGACGATATTAAAATCTTCCCCCTTCTAAAATAATGCAACCAACCAAATTTACAGAAAGAGTGGCAATAGTTTGCAAATTGAACAAGATTCGTACGAGCTCTCATTCATTGATTAGAGGCTCTTCCAGATAATAGAGGCGTAGAATACGGCCTTATATCCAAGAGAATAAAAAAAGGGATTTTGACGTAAGGAAAATCTATTTCTGGGCGATTGGCTCGTGTCGCCAGCGAAATATCCTTTAATCCCATTATTTCTAAGGTAAATGTACTAACACATACCAGAGAATAAATAAAATAAACGAAAAGGTCAGTACAACTGACTCGCTCACCCTCCAAGAGGGTGTCGGTATGAACACTATGGCGAGTGAGACCACTACCACGAAACCGCTTGCCAATAGAAATCTCCCACTACAAAATCCCCAAAAGAGGGGAGCCGACCCCACAGAGTGGGCAGCAACTACTACTACTCCATCCCATGCTGACCGACCGCTGCGCCTCTGGTGGCCATCCTGAAGTTAGCAGACAATCTTGAGCGATGGGATGGGCAGGGCGGGATTTCGCTGGCGACACGAGCCAATCGCCCAGAAATAGATTTTTCCTTACGTCAAAATCCCTTTTCTGGCTCAGCTCGTGTCGCTGCGCGAAATCGTACCAGAGAAATAGCACAAGATTGTAAAGAAAAAAACAAATAAACAAAAGGGTCTCAAATAAAAGATAACATAAAATGAAGGAATATAATTGCTAATAAATATACATATACACAATGATACAAAATAGAAATATTACTTAAATTAAACTTAATGCTAATAATATTTCTTAAAAATAACTTAAAATTTAACATATATACAGGGCTTACATGGAATATATGTTGAAATCAGTATCTGTGTATAGATATTATGTACAAAGAACTCAAAGCAATTATAACTAACTTGAACAGAACAAACTTCAATAATAACATAAAAAGGGAATGTATATGACTTAATATACCCAAAACCCGTAACCATTGTAAATAAGATGTGTCCCCTAGCATAAAAATAAGGGATCACATCAAAGAGATCATCATATACAATCAATTGTGAGTGACCCTTATATACAATCAATTGTGAGTGACCCTAGCAAAAAAAAATAAGGGACACCCACTATACCATCATAAGAGCAGCTAAGACTCAAGGTAAACGTAGATGAACATGGCAGGTATAGACGAACTGTTGGGTGAGATAGGTAGAAAGGAGGACTGGATCTTCTACTAAAGATTAAGCAGAGTCGGGGAGGGGGAAAACTATGTTACCCGCCGCAACTGCTGAAAATTTCAGAGCTTCCAAGGACTTTAAGTAATGACGCTTAAATACTGTCGGCGATTTCCATCCAGTGATTTTTTTCAACTCATCGAAATTCATTATAGTTGGAAATAGTTAATTGAGGTGGCTACTGCCCTGACATCATGTGCTTTAGGGAAGGGAGGTCAGGATTGGCTTGCTTAATAAAGTACAGGATCTGCTGCCTGATGCCTTTTCTTTAATAGATAAAGTACCACCTTTTTCTCTCTTAAAGAGAGGACCTGATGAGGATGAGGAGGTCCTGGACAGAAAGGCTCGTAAGGTCCGATACTGGGCAAAGAGATATATCTTGTGAAGGGGTACAACCTTCCATGGTTCCCACCTCATCAAAGGATCTTCATTCTTGGCTATAAAACTACGTTCCGGAGAAGTAGCACTTCCCCTGTGGGAAGAAATTGAATATGATCCGGATCCTGGATAATGCCGACAGTTCTGAAATTCAGCTCCTGAGGCCAAGCTTATAAAAATAGAGTTTTTCTTAAGAGCATTATAAATGAACATGTGTCATTATCAGTTTCTGAAGCCAGCTTTAGAACATCATTAAGAACCATGATACTGAGGTAGGCCTTACAGAAGGTCTAAGTCTAGCACAAGCCTTGGGAATAGACGAGAAGTAGGAGTCTGTCAAGTCTATGCTGAAACCAAATTGAAAAATCTTTTTCAAGGCTGACTTGTTTGTCGTAATGGTGCTAGCTGCTAAGCCTTTTTCAAATAAAGATCTGAAAAAAGGATATAGCTGAATTGATTGTCATGATTCTAATATCTGATTCTCTCAGGAAGGTTGCTAACTTTTTGACTGCAGCATCATACTGTCTCAAAGTTGAATCTCTTTTATCAGATTCCAAGAAAAGAATATTTTGAGGATCAATATTCACTTCTCTTTTAGCTGCAAACTTCATGAAATCCATAAAGTTAGGGTTTTGAGAATTCCTGAGGAAGCGAACACAGTCTTCGTTTGCACTGACTGGGAGAGCCTGGGACTGGGAATTCGAGAGGGCGAGACCCAGTTCCAGAATTAGAGGGTACCAATTGCTCTTCGGCCAGTCTGGGGCTACTAGAGCCACTTGACCCTTGAATGTCCTGAGTTTGTTCAGTACCTTCAGGAGAAGATTCACTAGAGGGAAGACATAAATCTTCTCCCAGTTGTTCCAGTCTAGGGCCAGGGCGTCCGTGGCATAGGCCAGAGGGTCCAGGTTGGGGGCCACATAACATGGGAGTTTGTGGTTCGCTTGGGATGCGAAGAGATCCACTTGTAGACCTGGAACCTCTCTGAAGAATCCACTGGAACGAACTGCTGTCCAGTGACCATTCCGACTCCAGAGGCACTGATCGGGATAGAGCATCTGCTATGACGTTTCTCACTCAGCTATATGGGTGGAGGAGAGGTGCCAACTGAACTTGTCCGCCAGGGAGAGATGGCTACCATGACATGATTTAGATGACGTGATTTGGAGCCTCCCCTGTTTATACAATGGACTACCACTGCGCTGTCTAAGACTAGCTTTATGTGGGAGTTCTTTGGCGGACGTAACCAATTTTTAGAGTCAAGAGCACGGCCATTGCTTCCAGTACGTTTATGTGGAACTGACGGAACTGAGGTGACCAAGTTCCTTGAACCTTCTTGAACTGAGAATATCCTCCCCAACCGCTTAACGAAGCGTCTGTGTGGATGGTAATCCCCGGAGGAGGAAACTGAAGGGGTACTGATATTGATAAGTTCTTGACTTTTGTCCAAGGGCGTAGACGATTCCGTAGAATCTGAGGGACTGAGGTAATTGTCCCTGGACCTGACATTTGCTCGTGAGCGCCAGATTCTGGTAGGTCTTTCAGTTTGGCTTTCATCAAGATGTTTGTCACTGATGCAAACTGGAGTGAACCCAGAATCCTTTCCTGGGTTCTCCTTGACGCAAGTTTGTGACTTAAAAATTGCTTTACTGACTTCGCTATTTCTTTCCTCTTGGCTGATGGAATCGACAGAGTATGGGAGGATAGATTCCATTGAATGCCCAGCCACTGAAAGTTTGACTCTGGAGTGAGTCTTGATTTGGTCCTGTTTATACTTGAAGCCTAGATATTCCAGGAACTGGATTACTTTCAGTGTTGCTTTGTGGCATTCCTCGACTGTTGGAGCCCAGATTGTAGCCAATCGTCGAGATACGCTACTACCATAATCCCTTGCGATCTTAGTTGTTGAACTACCACTTCCGCCAACTTCGTGAACACCCTGGGTGCTACGTTGAGACCGAAGGGAACTACCTTGAAGGAGAATGTCTGATCTCCTATCTTGAAGCCCAGATACGGGCGAAAGTGTCTTGCAATAGGGATATGATAGTATGCGTCTGTAAGATCGATAGATGGTGGTGACGGCCCCACGGGAAGTAAGGTCCGCACCTGCGAGATTGTGAGCATCTTGAACTTGTCGCAGCGAATGGCCAAGTTTAAGCGGGACAAGTCTAAGATTACCCTTCTTTTTGTGAGCCTTTCTTTGGTTGGAACGCTGAACAAGCGCCCTTGAAACTTTAATCTGTTGACTCTCGCTATTGCTCCTTTCTGAAGGAGGTCCTCCGCATACTCCGTCAATTCTTTGGATGGAAGTTGGCGGAAAGGTCTGGGTGGGGGCGGATTCGCCACCCAACTCCAACCCAGGCCTTTCGACACAAGCTTTGTGCCCATTTGCTGAACTCCCCAGTGGCGGAAGTGAAACAGCCTCCCTCCTACCTGGAAGTCCTCATTGGTGTTGGTAGCCTCGCGGCCTCCCCTGAAGTGTTTTCCCCTATTAAGGGACCCTCCAGATCCTCTCTGACGAAAGGATCGCTTACCTCTGCCTCCCCTACCCGAGCGGTCATACTTCTGAGAGGCCTGGCCCTCGAAGACTTGATTGTAGGCTGGGGAGAGAGCGTAAGAGGTGGAAGGTTGAGGCTGGGGGGAAATCACATAAATAGGCTGCGATTGAGCCTTGGAGGTAGAAGGTTGGGCTGCCTGCACCAACGGAACAGCCGGAACAGGCTGGGCAAACCGTTGCTGTTTCTTTTGGTAAGGCTGGAAACGTCTGGGTTTCTTCTGAGCCTTACCTCTGATAGCTTGATCTTGGCGTCTCTTTGCCGTAAGACCCCAACGATCTTTGTAAAGGCTTTGGTTAAGCCTCGTAGCCTCTGCCTGGACCTTTCCTTTACCATTGCATCTGGGAAGAGGTCTGCTCCCCAGATGTTTGATGGAAAGCAACTTATTCGGTTCATTGCCGAATAGTTGCTTCTGGAGGACATGCTTCCGACAGTTTGTTCTGGCTGTGGCAAACTCGAACATGTCAGACTGCACCGTTTGAGTCAGTGACTTGGTGATTAGCTTGAACAGTGGCTCAGAACCATAAGAAATGGTAGCCACCTCAGTCATGGCCATGGTATTGATAGACCTGGCCAGCCTAGACTTGGCATCAAATTCTGCCTGGATGAGGCTATCTGGAAGTCTAGGCAGCTTCTCACCAAACTGCTCCATAGCACAGTCTGGTTTGAGTTTGCCCGCAGAAAAAGTGTTGGGCAGGTCTTCCCACAAATCTCCGGTGAGGAAGTAAAAGGAGATGTAGGGTCCGCTTCCTTTAGCTGAGGTAACGAATCCCCCTTCTGGGCTGCTGGGATAGTGACCGTAGCAATCTTTGTCAAGAAAGGAAGCGGAGTACCCTCTTCCATTGTAAAGATTGTAAATGGACTCTTAAACGGCTGTATTTTCGTGTTTGAACAGTCCATGTCCTCTAAGCACCTGAGCCATTCTCTTTGAGCCTGGTCACGTGAATAGAGGACTGTCTCTTTTGGGACCTTATCATCTCGTGTCATGGCAGAGGCGGTGAGCCTGGCGTAGCCGATGAACGGAGGTTGGAGATCTTCCGGGTAGAACTCGAAGTCCTCAATCCTTCGAGTTCCACATTCCGGGATAGAAATAAGCCCGTCCTGGAAGGGGGCGTATGACGCCACTCTCCAGGGATTGTTCATGCTGAACGGAGGCAGAGAGTCATATGGTGGTAACTGAGCTATCCCTGTGCCGAAAGGTGGGGGAGTAGCTAGCGGAGCTTGGCTTAGTCCGGCGATAATGTTGTCCTGGGAGTTGATCCTATCAGACAACCCAAAGGGGGGAGAACATCGTTCCCATACTGTTCTTTAGAGTCCCAACCAGATCGCCCATTTGTTGCAACAGGCCAGCGTTGGAATCCAAAGCCGGAGCTGCTGCGGGGAGGTGGACGGGTGGCTCTGAACAGGAACCAAAAGGAAGTGGTGGACGGTTGACTCCGACTGGAGTGTGTGATCTCTCCCTGGAGGATCTACTCCTAGAGGATTTGGAGCCGGACCCGGAAGCTTTAGACCTCTCTGCTCCGGGGTTTTTAGCCGGAGACTTGCGAGATGATGATGACGCCGACGACGTCTTTTTAGACGACGACGACGTCTTAGTCAAGGTTTTAACCACCGCTTGTCCTTTGACCTTAGGTCTAACAGAAGCATCAGGAGAAGTATAAAGTTCGGCTCCTGTAAAGCCTTGGAAGGAAGCTGGAGAGTTTGCAGGAGTAGAAGATCCAGTGGCACCCAAGGGTAGCCCTTGGGCGTCCAACGTACTCACCTCGACCAACAGGTCGTCAACACCTACCATCGGTTCAATGTTTAAATCTAACGTCAGCGACTTCCGACGAGATGTCCTTGGCCTGGATCAGTCAACGAGGCGGCGAGCTGCTGCTGGATGAGCGCAATAGTCGGGGCCCGGCCTCTGCTGGGTCGACGTAGCCCGTTGACTTGCCGCCGGGGAAGATCAGGACCGCCAACCTCTTCTCGAGAATGTAGGGCATACCCTTGGCGGCGTTCTTCCCAAAACCGCCGACCCAGGCCCGCAGGGTTGCCAGTGCGGTGTCCCTCACAGCCGGAGCCTGGAAGAGAGGGTATTTGTTAGTTTTTTAGATTAAACAAAACTTAAAACTAAAACTTAAGTAAAAGGTTAACTTAAAATTATAGGGGATGCAAAATCCCATGTAAGATTATCTTAAGTTTAAGAAAGATTAAAAATTTTTTAAAAAGTAAAAGAACTATAATCATGTAGGATTGGCTAACGGAGTTGGAAATACTTACCCCGTCTAAGAGCTGGCTCACCAGATCATAGCAGATGGTGCAGGTCTCGTGAAACCAGACCTGGAGGTTCCCGTGCGGAGTCGCGCATGGAGCATGGGACCGGCAGACTTCATGCCCACAGGGGTCCTGAAGCATGGCAGTGCATCCCGGATGCTCACAGTTGGTGGTCTGTAAGTGAAAAGACACATGAGCATCTTAAAAGGTATCACTTACAGGCTAAAGGTTAAAAGAACTCCGCTGCATGCCGAGCGCGAAAAAATTTTTTGGGCATAACCCCTCCCTTACCGCCTGAATAGGCTATAACCACGGAGAGATCCGGTCCCGTGAGCAGGCAAAGGAGGGGGATGGTTTAAGGTAGCTTAAGATAAAGTTACTTTAGTTTAATAAAAAAACTAATACTTAAACCTATAGATATCGAACGTACCGGGACTAAGTCCGGTGCGTGGCGGAGCGTGTCGCGATCTCAGCGCGACGGAGTGGTTAGTAGAGACCAAACGTATGCCGCAGTCCACCCCGCAGGGTGAACTAGCACCTTTCCACGTGGATGCCGGAGCTCCGGTAGAAAAGGAGCCCCAGTAAGGTGGGAAAGGGCGAGAGGGCAAACACAGACTCGCGCTAGCAACGGAGCGACGGAGTAGCGACGGAGGGGGGAAAGGCCAGTCCCCCCCCCTTAGCCATCCGGCCGTACCGAGAAGCTGGAGAGGTCGAGTCCAGTCTGGGTCTGTCCCGTCCCCCTACTCCCTCCGCCTGGGGGGAGAGGGAGGCAGGCCCTGGGTATGCGGAGCGAGCGTGGGCAGACCAACCCTACCCCGACTCTATGGAAGAGCGGGAGGAGGGAAGATGACGGTGGGTACAGGCGTCTAATGCTGCTCAAGTGATCACGTAGTGACCACGGAGCAGTAACAACGATACAATGAAACAATAAAGCCTAGTATACACAACCGACTGATCAGAGAGATGCTATAGGGAAGCAAACCGAACTGAAGGAGCGGTTAGCACATGGGACCCATGGGCCATAACCTAGGCTAGGTGAAGCCAGACGCCTTACACTAACATAAACATAATACAAAAATAAACAATTCACTTGTAAAGAAAGAAAACAAAATAGTAGGAGAAAAAATCCAGGAGTGTAGACTAACCCGAAAGAAAGTCTACCACTCAAAGCTAGCCGGGGCCGATACTAAGAGCTGTGGCTAGGGTCTGGATGGAAGATGCCTACGTAAGGTGAAAAGACATGCATGCATGACATAAAACCGCGTAGGCTGTACCCTTAATACAAATAGGAAATAACTAATAATAGAGCGTAATAAAGTAAGGGAAGGTTCTGGGTATGGAGACCAAGAACGAACCCGCCACGAGGCAGAACCATGCTGCCATGCTTCCGACCTAGAGCTCGTATTTATACCTAAAAAAAACGGCAAATACTGACTCAAGGACGGAAAAAAAACCAATTAGCAATAAACACTGAGTACTTAACTTAGCTGCTGCAATGGTCTGTACGCTCCATGACGAATAAAAACAGTAAAAAAGGGCACAAAAACACAGAGCAAAAAAGGGCACGTGTATACGCTGTGCGCTAACTGAAAAGGATGACCACCAGAGGCGCAGCGGTCGGCAGCATGGAGGATGGAGTAGTAGTAGTTGCTGCCCACTCTGTGGGTCGGCTCCCCTCTTGTGGGGATTTTGTAGTGGGAGATTTCTATTGGCAAGCGGTTCGTGGTAGTGGTCTCACTCGCCATAGTTTGGTTCATACCGACACCCTCTTGGAGGGTGAGCGAGTCAGTTGTACTGACCTTTTCTTTATTTTATTTATTCTCTGGTATGTGTTAGTACATTTACCTTAGAAATAATGGATTAAAGGATATTTCGCGCGAGCGACACGAGCTGAGCCCCAGAAATTTGAGGGTTCTCTTCGATCCTAGGGTTTTTCATTGCGATCTCTTTCGACTAATACTAATTCGTGTTTATTGACGAAAAGAACGAAGAGGGCAAGATTTCCATTCTCTCTCAGCATCGGAGAGGAAAGAATGTAGTTAGAAGACTTGGTGTATACGACTACTGAATGACAAGTCATATACGCATACCATAGTTGCCTTTGTGGTTCGCTACGGAATTATCTATATCCTTACAGGATTTTCCTGGTAAGGACTTTCGCTTAAAAGGTTTGTTACGGACAATACTTACTCAGCTTCGGTATTTAACAAAGGTTGTTTGGCTTAAATTTGCATTATTGAGAGCTTCCTTAGGCTCGAGAATAATTTTATTATATTCCTTCATTGAATGAAGTAACTGGCAACTCAGGATGAATGCAGTCAGGCAGCGAACGAGACGGCCCAGGCTGTCATAATTTGTAAGGCCAATACAGTACCATCCAGTTCTAGGTCATGAGCAGTCGGTTACATCTCTCTCTCCAACGGAATCGAATGGTTAACCGTATATTACCCCCCTACAATCATGGACTTAGTCTCGAATGGAGGGGATAGTTTAAGCTAACATAAATAAAATATTGTCTGCCTTTTGTTAAGAAGTTTTCAATAAGAAAGATATAACCTTTCAATGCTGTTTACCGTAGGTAACATTATTAAAGGATTCTAACGCAGCAGAACATTATACTATTATATAATGCTCTCATGCTTACGAAAGCATGGCTTATTAGAATACATGCTTAGTGAGAAGATGGATGTAGTAGAGAATTCACTTTAAGACTACGGTATGGTCAAGTCTTTGGAGAAACGCACACAATCTTTTTAGAATCTGATATTGCTCAAGAGAAGATGATGATGGGAATGGGAAACATTCTCTTCATGGCAGAAATGGTTTCCCTGAATGGACTATACTACGTATATAAGAGTTTTTTTCCTTCTAAAGAACGGAATTAACATGTGTAAGGATGTCGGGTACCATAAAGGCACAGATGTTCTGGCACATAACATAAAGAGAATTAGAAGAAAGCGCCAGTAAAGCGCCCAAGCCTGGCGCAAAGCGCCAGAAGCGCCAACCTGGCGCAATGCGCCAGAAGCGCCAGCCTGGCACAATGAGCCAAGAGCACCATCCAAGATCTCGTTTTAGCGGAGTTATTAACCTAATCCAGTAGCCTCTCAGACAGCACGCTCGGTAACGGCAAGATTCGTCCTGATTTCGTTACCCATTTAATCACTTAGGCCAATTCCACGACTCTCATATCGCAAAGAGCATCGAGAATCTCTTTTTCGCTCCTGTTCGCGTTAACAAAGAGAACCTATTTGGAAAAAGAGGTTCGATGCAAGATTTTGCATGTCCGCGAGAACCTTCTCGATCGAGCGATAATAAAACTGTTAACGTATGTCTAACATTTATTGCAAAGAGTTGTGAGAACCTGCGAAAAGTCTTCTTCATAGATCTCTTAGCAAGGTAGAAGACGAACAGGCTTCCTGTAGACTGCTTCCTTTCCTCGAACCAAGAGAGGTAGCAATATACGCCATCTTTATTTAATAGAAAGGGGAATAAACTTTAGTCTTTTTTCCCCTAAATATAAATTCTTTACAGAATTTAAGATAAAGGGCGTCAAAGAAAGAAAGGATAATACTTTATGCCTCATTTTGGCCTTAGAGAAGTTGGATTCACAGAGGTCACGTTCTTCTCACAGCATGTTTTGGAAGTCTTTTCCAAGACAGTCTGAATATTCTATGAGCATCTATTATAAATGGACCTTAACAACCTCTCCACTCTGAGTCAGTCTGGGTGCAGGACTGACCAGAAGTGGACATGAATGAGAGGATTTTTAAAGGTGAATGACAATAGTCATAGCCAGGACATAGAATTACTGCAGATGTGTTGGATGGAAGAGGAAACTGTCCTCTTCCGATACCTCTGTGAACCACATATATTAGGGCTTGTGCCTTGTATGATAAGGCGCCTATGAGGTAATGTTAGACTAGCGATAATCTATACGCTAAGTCGGTTGGTATTGCACTTCCATCTTCAATGGAGTGTCTGGGGTTTTGTAGATCACTTACGAAGTCGGTATTATCTTTACGACGATGTGTTAAACTCATGGTTCGGTTGAGGTTCTTGTAGAAAACACTAAGTATAAAAATAGATATAATTTCTTCTGAAGTTTTACATGCTGAAGATCAGATATGATTGTACAAGTCTTCTAATAACGATAGCTTGATCGCTTCTGCCAATGATGATGGCTAATCCTATTCCTCTACATGATAAAGCTTAGGTAAAGAGGTACAGGTCTTCTAATGACGATAGCTAACTCTGTTCTGCCTGTCTACCATCTCTGTTACAAGTTATGAAGGAACAGACAGTAGTCGAACATATGAACATACTATCAGATGACATAGTTTCATACGAACACACAATCAAATGAGACACGCTACAAGATCACGTAGGCCGTTTGAATAAATAGGTCGGGGTAGTTGTCTCAAGCAGGGAGCTTGGACTAATGTTTATAAACAATTGAATGACTACAGGTGACGACATGTCAACTTAGCCTACATACTTATTGTATACGTCATCCTTAGCGTCTCTAGTCTGATCACATTCCTGCAAGCAATCTGGTTGACCTCTTTAGTTTAGACTTTTATATATATGGACTAACATTCCATATTTTTATTATGTAAACACTTACATTAGCTCGGTCAGCTACCAAACCAACTACTGAATATTACTCAAACTTGACTTGCATTTGACTTATAGGAGTGTGATACAGACACTATGTGAATATATATATATATATATATAAAGTAAATAAAAATTCATGGTGTACATGAATTGATTCAAGTAATAAAATATAAAACAATGATATTGGTAAATAATAGTGATCACAGGATATATAATGATACAGTTTTCACTTCATCTCTTTAAGATACTTATGCTACAGAAAATACTAATGTACTCTGATAATTGCATAGAATGAAGATTAACATGATAAAAATCATATTTAACTGATAAAAAATTTCATATATGAATTGATAAAATTATTAATGATTATGCTGATTGATTCGTTGATTTTTATGCTAATCTGTATGTATCTGATTCATTAATCAACTATACTAACTCATAAATACCTGCAGATATTGGTAAGATAAAAGGTAACGGATTGATTATAGGCTACCTGATTTGTTTATACATATGTATATGGATTCATTATAATTATGATTAATATATGTGCACTTTAAATAGATTCCTATTGCGCACACGCAAAGATATATTTAGATTCTGTTATGTATGGATCATTTATATAATAGATTCCTATTGCGTACACGCAAAGATATATTTCGACTCTGTTATTTATGATTCAATTATATATGAAATTTTTATCAGTTAAAATATGATTTTATCATGTTAATCTTCCCACCGCTGCCACCAATATTAGGGCTTGTGCCTGTATGATAAGGCGCCCTATGAGGTAATGTTAGACTAGCGATAATCTATACGCTAAGTCGGTTTGGTATTGCACTTCCATCTTCAATGGGAGGTGTCTGGGGTTTTGTAGATCACTTACGGAAGTCTGGTATTATCTTTACGACGATGTGTTAAACTCATGGTTCGGTGAGGTTCTTGTAGAAAACACTAAGTATAAAAATAGATATAATTTCTTCTGAAGTTTTACATGCTGAAGATCAGATATGATTGTACAAGTCTTCTAATAACGATAGCTTGATCGCTTCTGCCAATGATGATGGCTAATAACCTATTCCTCTACATGATAAAGCTTAGGTAAAGAGGTACAGGTCTTCTAATGACGATAGCTAACTCTGTTCTGCCTGTCTACCATCTCTGTTACAAGTTATGAAGGAACAGACAGTAGTTCGAACATTATGAACATACTATCAGATGACATAGTTCATACGAACACACAATCAAATGAGACACGCTACAGATCACGTAGGCCGTTTGAATAATAGGTCGGGGTAGTTGTCTCAAGCAGGGAGCTTGGACTAATGTTTATAAACAATTGAATGACTACAGGTGACTACATGTCAACTTAGCCTAACATACTTATTGATACGTCATCCTTAGCGTCTCTAGTCTGATCACATTCCTGCAAGCAATCTGGTTGACCTCTTTAGTTTTAGACTTTTATATATATGGACTAACATTCCATATTTTTTATTATGTAAACACTTACATTAGCTCGGTCAGCTACCAAAACCCAACTACTGAATATTACTCAAACTTGACTTGCATTTGACTTATAGGAGTGTGATACAGACACTATGTGAATATATATTATATATATATAAGTAAAAAAAATAAAAATTCATGGTGTACATGAATTGATTCAAGTAATAAATATAAAAACAATGATATTGGTTAAATAATAGTGATCACAGGATATATAATGATACAGTTTTCAACTTCATCTCTTTAAGATACTTATGCTACGAAAAATACTAATGTACTCTGATAATTGCATAGAATGAAGATTAACATGATAAAAATCATATTTTAACTGATAAAAAAAAATTTCATATATGAATTGATAAAATTATTAATGATTATGCTGATTGATTCGTTGATTTTTATGCTAACTGTTATGTATCTGATTCATGAATCAATATACTAACTCATAAATACCTGCAAAGATATTGGTAAGATAAAAGGTAACGGATTGATATAGGCTACCTGATTTGTTTATACATATGTATATGGATTCATATAATTATGATTAATATATGTGCACTTTAAATAGATTCCTATTGCGTACACGCAAAGATATATTAGATTCTGTTATGTATGATCAATTTATATAATAGATTCCTATTGCGTACACGCAAAGATATATTTCGACTCTGTTATTTATGATCAATTATATATGAAATTTTTATCAGTTAAAATATGATTTTTATCATGTTAATCTTCCCACCGCTGCCACCAATATTAGGGCTTGTGCCTTGTATGATAAGGCGCCCTATGAGGTAATGTTAGACTAGCGATAATCTATACGCTAAGTCGGTTGGTATTGCACTTCCATCTTCAATGGAGTGTCTGGGGTTTTGTAGATCACTTACGAAGTCGGTATTATCTTTACGACGGATGTGTTAAACTCATGGTTCGGTGAGGTTCTTGTAGAAAACACTAAGTATAAAAATAGATATAATTTCTTCTGAAGTTTTACATGCTGAAGATCAGATATGATTGTACAAGTCTTCTAATAACGATAGCTTGATCGCTTCTGCCAATGATGATGGCTAATCCTATTCCTCTACATGATAAAGCTTAGGTAAAGAGGTACAGGTCTTCTAATGACGATAGCTAACTCTGTTCTGCCTGTCTACCATCTCTGTTACAAGTTATGAAGAAGCAGACAGTAGTTCGAACATATGAACATACTATCAGATGACATAGTTTCATACGAACACACAATCCAATGAGACACGCTACAGATCACGTAGGCCGTTTGAATAATAGGTCGGGGTAGTTGTCTCAAGCAGGGAGCTTGGACTAATGTTTATAAACAATTGAATGACTACAGGTGACGACATGTCAACTTAGCCTACATACTTATTGTATACGTCATCCTTAGCGTCTCTAGTCTGATCACATTCCTGCAAGCAATCTGGTTGACCTCTTTAGTTTTAGACTTTTATATATATGGACTAACATTCCATATTTTTATTATGTAAACACTTACACATATAGGTTTTTTTCTTCCTTTTCAGAGGGAAGAATCACCTTTGTGATATATCTGCTATCAAAGAGCGCAGTAAAAGGCTATACTCTGTCTATACAAGGAGAATTAGAGTAGCAGAGGATTAAGATCTTCGGGATCTTATACGATACCTCAATATGACAAGAGTAGGATATCATGTACTTCGAATGGGATCTTTTGTGGCCTCAGATTCCGTGTTCTGACAAGATGGAACTGCTCCTCATCAAACTTCTTTGAGAAATTTTATGAGGGAATTCTTGGTTTTCTCTAGGCCCTTAACTACCAAGAAGACAAGTGAATTTTTTGTGCATTGGAATCTCGCATCAGATTCAATGGAGACTCGGCAATGGGTTCTTGCCAGCATAGTATGTCTGGCAAAAGAACTAAAACCCTCTATTCCTGACTCAACGATTTCAGATAGAAGTTTCGTTGCCCAGGCAGGGTACTTACGTTTTCACCTACATAAGAAGAGATGGTCTAAACGTTTTGCCTACAAGTCTTTGGGATGCGATGAGGGCTCGAAATGCTTCCCAGAAGGTATTCAGAGAGATACAATGAAGAGCTAGAAATCAGGGATCCTCCCAATTTTCAGCTCGGAGTCTCCTTCGACTTCCAAGCCCCTTCCCTTCCTTTGGACAAGGATAGGGAAGATTCTGCAACGAGGAACTTCATCAGCAAGTAAGAAGAGATCTCGTTAGCAACGGAAGGATTCAAGAAGGATCCTCCTCGGAGGAAGACTTTTATCTCTCGTACTGTTAGATGTCCTATCGTCTAATGGATGTAGTTTACTACAATCACCTCCCCTTGCCAGAGAGGCCAGAAGCTCAAATTGGAGGAATTTCTTCCACCCTTCTCCAATCTCCTGATAAACCATTGTGGAGATTCAGGACTTTCGGACAATGTAGTGCCAACCAGGCGCCAAATGCCAAAACAGGCGTAAAAAACGCCAGAGGCAGACAGTTTCAAGGAACACTGTCATTGTCTGATGAAGAGAAAGAGGGGGCCTCCAACCTAGCGCAGATGCGCTAGAGGCGAACAAATCGGACAGATAAGAGTGTCCGATGTGGGCATCGCCAGACATCCTCGAGACTCTACCAAGCTCGAAGCTCCAGCAAGTGGAGAGGAGTCAGCCAGGCGCCAGGCGCCAAATAGTGCCAGTCTGGAGCCAGGCGCGAAGCTACTTCCAGGCGCGAGGCGCCAGCCATGAGTCAGGCGAAAAGCGCCTTCCAGGAGCTAGGCGCCAACCAAGTGTCAGGCAGGCGCGAGGCGCCAGCCAGGCGCGAGGCTCCAGCCAGGCGCGAGGCACCAGCCAGGCGCGAGGCGCCAGCCAAGGCGAGAGTGCGAGGCGCAGCAGGCGAGAGGTGCGAGGTGCCACCCAGCGCAAGCCAGGCTCTAGGCTTCATCCAGAAAAGATCCATTTCAAAGGAAGCCCTGGTCTTCTTTGAAATAAGTGTGATCGCTAAAGCACTTCATGAATAACTTGATGATTCCTTCAAACAGCTGAGAATTAAAAGCGCTTGAAGTGCGAGCTTTTATGAATTCTTGGTTGTTACATAACAATATGTCGTGAAGGACATATTAGCTGTAACTTACGGGAGATGGAACTCTGTGTTGACTTCCCTTTGCACGAAGGAGGTCAAGTTGACCTGCGAGAGATCCTTCTCTCTTGGTTTTACGTGTCTACGGATACGTTGCTGGGATAGGGAGCCGACACTGATCCTTAACTAAGTGAGTTAATTTTTATATTAACATAGTGTTTTTTCTTGGTTTTTTGAAAGGAGTTTGGGGATAGCTCTTTTCAAACTAAGCCAAACCCTCGTGTTAGGATCAGGTGATCGGGATCGGTGTTGTGCCCTCCTTAATTATGCCCCTATGTACATAGGTGTATTGGCTCAGTGAAAGTGGATAAGACCCCACCATTGACAAATGACCATTAGATTCTGTCAAGTAAGTGGATAAGACCCCACATTGACAGATCTACAAGAACTCTTAGCCATAGGTCACATCCTCGCTGAGGCTCTTGAGACGAAGCAGACTACTAGCAATAGCTAGGAAGTCGACCCTCGTTCGTCTAAACACATAGGAACCAAGGTTTTATTTATTTATTACCTACAACGTATGTTGTTTACCTGTCTAATCAGTAATTAGCGTCTCTTACCCTCCGCCAAAGGTGCCAATCAGCTAAGTGTATATATCTGACAGGGAAGTTGAATGTATGAAAATGATATTGTTATTGTACAATAAAGTTTCATACATACTTACCTGGCAGATATATACGATTGAATGGCCCACCCAGCCTCCCCTCAGGAGACAGGTGGAAGAGAAAATCTGGTTCTAGAAGGTAATGGTTCCTATTCCTGCCACCCAGCGGTGGGACGGTAGATCACCTGACCTACCTACTTGTGCGTGTGCCGCGAAATTCGAATTTCTATCGGGGACGACGGAGTCTATAGCTAAGTATATATCTGCCAGGTAAGTATGTATGAAACTTTAATTGTACAATAACAATATCATATTTCTGGCAGAAGCAGCAGACATCCTCACCAGAGGACAGTCTTCCTGTAAAGGAAGGACAAATGACCTAAACAGATTACCATGATTTTATCACTGTTGTAAATATATGAGGCCTTACATAAAACACCTAACTTTTGTGTAGCCATTTGCTGAAGTAAACATAAAATATATTCACCCATTCCAGGAGTCTGAAGTTTATAAGTAAGTGCTTTGTAATTTGCCAAATCGAAAGCAGCAGTAAAATCTATTTGAATTACTCTACACTCCTAACCCTTATCAAGGTTCTCTTGCAAATGGCATATCAAATCTCAAAGAGCATCACAGGTACCTAACTGCTTCCTGTATGCATTGGCTATTAGCTAACAATCCTTTAGATTTCATATGCTTATATACGGGCTAAAATATAAGTTTTTCTGCAACTTTAGAAACTACAGGGAGAATGGAAATTAGCCTGTAGTTACTTCAGTATGCAGTATGCAGACAGGCCATTCTTTGGAACAGGCACTGTATTATTAAGCTTGTGTATATCTGCAAAGATACTACATTGACCTAAATACCCATAGAATCTAATTTTAGGAGACAGCACACTAGGAACCTTTTTAAAAAACAAAGGGAAGAGATCATCAGGATCTTCTCCACCTCAGCTATCAAGATTATCCAGAATTTTCTTAGCATCCCTGGAGCAAAATGCAAATTTTGTAAGAATGGGTTCAGGATGAGAAGTATCAGGGACATCATCAGCTGATTGCTTAGCTTCAAAAGCACGATGGGATGGAAGATGAGCCTGACCCAAAGATAGATGGTGCTAATTTGGTTCTTCAGATGAGACAGTAATTTCTTCAAGTTTCCTATTTAAGGTATTATGTACTGTAATTTCTCTCGGATATATGGTAATTTCTATTCGCAGCATGGTGATACTCAACAAAAATGGTTTAATTTTTGTCTCCATGCATTGAATTTGGGCTTGTCTACATTTATCATCAAACCATGGCTGGTCATTTGTCCTAAATTTGATGACCGTTTAAGGGATATGCCTTACTGAAATAGCCATCAGCATTTCATTTAGCTTTTTCATGGGATCTGGATCTGATATAGCATTTGAAATATTACATTAAGTGGCTGACAAGCTTCAATAAGGTGATCCCAGTAGGCTCAAGATTTCAGCCAGACCGTTTTTCCAATGCTGGCATTAGGCATATACTGATTGACAGATATGTCCATCTCAGTGGCGTATTGGTTGGAATTGCCTTTGGTATGCTTTACTCACAGACTTTGAGCTTGGCAATAGCTGGAACATCTGTAAATATGAGGTCTAATCTGTTATTAGAAATATGGGTGGGTTCCTCAATTAGCTGGACAAAACGGAGGAGACAGAACTCAAGAGCAGACCAGCCATGTTGATCTGCAGAATTTAAATTAAGCCACTCACTGTGCTGTGCATTGCTGTCTCCACAAATAACAAATGAATCTTATGAATCCAATGACTGAACCATACTATTACGTAATCATCTCCAAGAGTCAGTCATATATAGAATCGTTGATATTTGGATTCCGGTAAACGGCAAATAGGTACACATTTTAGAAGTTACTGAAAATCTTAAAACAAAGAGCTTCGTGGAAACTACACTCTTAAGTTTTTCTGGTGATGAATAGGCCATTGGGACTTGGGTATACACCCATACCTTGCGTATGTGGGATGTTACTACAATAAATAAAGCCAGGGTCATCAAACCCTAAGCTTAAAACTCAAACTTTGACTTGCTACTACTTAGAAGTGTCTCGGATAAAAACATCAAATCATAGTTGCAGGCACAACTCTGGAGATCAATAAAATTTGATCTTAAGCCTTGAATATTTGAGTAAAGTACTCTGCTGCAAATTTTTTTCGTAGAGTAATGAGTTGCTGTCCTATGGTTCATCTCAGTTTCTCCCTAAAAAAACTAGAATTAACAACATAAAGTTAGTAGCAAAACTAATAGGCTCTTAACAAACAGCAAAATAGTAAAAGCTAACACAATAGTAAACAATAATAATAAAATAAAACAATCAACAACAGTAATATACATTATTTACTAAAATTTTCAATCTTCTTCCTAGCTTAAACCCATTTTTATATGGGGTCGCCATTACGAATGAGTCGTCTCCATCGATTTTTGTCTTGTGCCTCGTTCTCATTATACCTTTCAATTCCATATCTTCCCTTACACAATCACGCCATCTCTTTCTTGGTCTTCCCTTCTTCCTTCTATCCCTGCACTTCCATTTCCATCGTATGTCTTCCAAAACATGACGTTCCTCCCTTCGTAACAGGTGTCCATACCATCGAAGCCTTCCTTCCTGTATTTTCTTCGATATTTCAGCTACCTTTGTTGATCCTCTTATATACTCATTTCTAATCCTATCTTCCCTTGTTACTCCCGACATCCATCTCAACATTCTCATTTCTGCTACATCCATCTTCTTCTCCTCTGTTTTCCTCATACTTGCGTTTCTGTTCCATATAACATTGCTGGTCGACCACCGTCCTATGGAACTTTCCTTTCAATTTCAGAGGGACCTTCTTGTCACAGAGTACCCCTGATGCAGACCTCCAATTATTCATCCTGCCTGAATTCGGTGTCTCACCTCTTGGTCCATGCTTCCACTATCCTCCAATACGGACCCTAAGTACTTGAACTTCTGTACTTTCTTTATTTCTTTCCCCTTCCCCACCCAATCTTATGCTACTTCCACCGTCCTCAGTAATACTAGAACACATATATTCGGTTTTTGATCTGCTTATTCTCATTCCTCTCTCCTCAAGTGCTGCTCTCCACCTCTCCAACCTCCCCTCCAACTCCTCCTTCCCCTCTGAACACAACACAATGTCATCCGCGTATAATATGCACCATGGCACTGCTTCTCTAACATCGCTGGTCATTACATCCATCACGATGTTGAAGATGAATGGGCTAAGTGCTGACCCCTGGTGTAATCCAACTCCTATCTCAAATCCATCCGTCTCACCAACACTACTCCTCACTCTAGTATACACATTTCTGTACATCTCCTGAATAATTCTGACATACTTTTCCGGCACCATCTTCTCCCTCAAACATCTCCCATATTTCTTGCCTTGGCACTCTGTCATAGGCCTTTTCAAGGTCATATGAATACCAGATGCAGGTCTCGTTGTTTTCTCTGAATTTCTCCATTAGCTGCCTTATGCAAAATATTCCATCCGTTGTGCCGCTTCCCTTCATAAATCCTAACTGTTCCTTCCCTATTCTAACTTCCTCTCTCAGCCTGCTATCTATGATTCTTTCCAAAATCTTCAACGTGTGAGACATTAGTTTTATACCTCTATAATTACTGCATTTCCCTGGACATCACCTTTACCTTTAAATATAGGTATCAATATGCTTTCCCGCCATTCTTCTGGTATCTTTTCCTGTTCGAATATTTTTACCATCAGATCATACAAGATGTCTACCCCTTCCTCTCTTAAGGCTTTCCAAACTTCGACTGGGATTAAGTCAGGTCCTGTTGCCTTCCCATTTCTCATTCTTTTTTAAGGCTCGTATCACTTCATCCCTAGATATCCCCATTACCATTCCATGTTTACTTGTCCATCCTCTCTTACAAGTCTTTCATTTTCTTCATTTAGCAGTTGTTCGAAATACTCTTCCATCTTTTCAGGATGTCTTCTTTTTTCCTTTTTACGACCGTACCATTCCTATCTTTCATTTGCTTAATATGGGTGATGTCCTTTGTTCTTTTATTTCTTACCTTTGACAGTTTGAGCATCTTACTTAACCCTTCCTTGGTTTCAAGTTTATTATAAACCTCTTCATATGCCCATGCCTTAGCTTGAGCTACCACCCTTTTTTACTTCTTTGTTTGTCGTTTGTTCTCTTAATCTTTCTCTGTCCTCCTGCAGCTGTGACTCTTCAAATCTCTTCTTTGCCTCCCTTTTACCTTTCACCACTTCCCCCACCTCTTCTTCCCACCACCAGCTCTCCTTTTCCTCCCATACTATTCCAGATGTTTCCCTAGTATCTCCTTTCCATGTCTTCTAATCACTGATGCATTATGCCTCCACCATTCTCCCGCATCTTCAATTCCCAGATCAACCTCTCCCAGCACTCTTCTCCTGAACTCTCTCTTCTTATCATTATCCCTCCCTAACAATTATACCACTTGATTTTCTTTACCCCATTCGTTTTTCGTTTTCTTTACTCTTTTCATCTTTAAATCCATACAAAGGAGCCTATGTTGGGGGGCCACATGGTCACCTGGGATAAACTTTACAATCTTCCTAACTTCCACCAGCCTTGATCTATTGTAAAGGAGGTAATCTATTTGTGTGCATCTACCGCCACTCCTGTATGTTATCAAGTGCTCCCTCTTCTTTTTGAAGAATGTGTTCACTATTGCCATTTCAAAGGACACGGCAAAGTCTACTATACTCTCTCCTTCTGGTTTCTCTCTCCCCAATCCCATGTCCTCCATGCACACGTTCAATTACATCCTTTTCATTTCCGACATGTCCATTAAAGTCTGCCCCCACTACAGTCCTCTCCTGCTCTTCCAGTTCTTGCGTTACCTCACTCATTTTGTTCCAAAAACGGCTCTTTTCTTCCTCTGTGCAGCCCACTTGTGGAGCATAAGCGCTAATGATGTTCATGGTTTCCGTTCCCCCTCCATAACCATATCTTCACTCTCATAATGCGGTCATTCTTTTGTTACCTCCCCTTCCGTCACTGCATTCTTCATTATTTCCCCCGACAACACTACTCCAACGCCATTCCTACCCCCCTGCTCATTTGCTCCACTATAGATTAACTTGTAGCCATCCCCAGTTCTTTAGCTTTATTGCCCTTCCATCGAGTTTCCTGCACACACAAAATATCCACTCTCTTTATCCTCATTAACTCTCCGCCAACTCTCTTCCTCTTCCTGTCATAGACCCAATATTGAGCTGGCCTATTCTGATCACATTTAGAGCTCGCTTCTTTAGCTGCACCCGCTCATGATGTAGTAGCCCTCGCCTTGTCACAGAGTTAGGGCGATGTGTCTGTGCGTCGTTTACGGAGTACGCCCTAGCCCTATTCTCATCAATATCACGACTCATTCCATTGGTTTTGGCGTGGGTTTTTACAGTCGGATGCCCTTCCTGACACCAACCCTCCCTATTTATCCGGGCTTGGGACCGGCACCCATTGAGGCTGGCTTGCCCCCTTTTGCAGGAGGCTAGATTATTTACTAAAATTTTAATTTACTAAAATTTCAATGAAAATATAAATAAACCTGACTACATGTCATTGAAAAATCCACTGGGAGCAACTGATTGACAAGGTGGAGCCAGCTCACCTTGAAAGGCAAATAGGAAACCCAACAGGTTTGCCACAGCAACAAGGGGAGGAGAAGACAGTCAGGATGGATTTAGAATTTACAAATTGCCAGGGAGGCATGATATTTCTCGAATTTTGTAGGATAAGAGTTGACTGCCATTGAACACACAGGAAGAGATGGGGCTTTCACTAAAGGGAAATTGTAATTGAACTTAAGACTTCAACTATCAAACACTTAATTGATCTCTATTTCAGTAGAGGACAGAACAAAAGGCTCCAATGCTCATGCGAGCAGTGGCTATTAAAGTAATTTTCTGGGCCAAGCCCATGTCGCTTTGTGAAATATCCCTTCAGTTCATATTTCTAAGGTAAATAATGCTAACATTACCAGAGAAAAATAAAAGAGGGGGATGTCAGAGTATCCTGACTCGCTCACCTAAATAAAAACGAGGGGGGGTGTCGGTATGGTACTGGGGCAAGTGAGACCACTACCACGGACCTCTTGCCATTTAGATCTCTCTTCCATCAAAAATCCTCCTGCCAGAGAGAGCTGGTACACAGCCCGCGCCAGCAACTACCACTACTCACCCACCGACGCCATCACAACAACGCCTCTGGGGTGGCCATCCTTTCCGTTAGCGACATCTTGCCCACACATGATTTCTTGCTCTCTGTGTTTGTGTTCACTAACCTGGACTTATCTGCAACCATGAATTCCAAACCTCCGGCATTGGTTATCCACATGGACGCTTCTCTAAGCGGATGGGGAGGATACTCTCAATTCAAGAAAGTACAAGGGACTTGGTCACCTCAGTTCCGCCGGCTTCACATAAATGTACTGGAAGCTATGGCAGTATTCCTCACATTGAAGAGGCTTCTACCAGCCAAAAGTTCCCACATCAAACTAGTTATTGGACCAGCGCATGGTAGTACACTTCATCAACAGAGGAGGATCCAAATCAAGTCATGTGAACCATGTCATGATAGCCATTTTCTCTCTAGCAGCCAAGTACAAATGGCACCTATCCTCCACTCATCTGGCGGGGAGTAATTGAAATGTGATGCAGACGCCTGTCTCGATCATTTCCTCTAGAATCGGAGTGGTCCCTGGACAGGCGCTCATTCCAGTGGATATGCCAAAAGGTCCCAGACCTCCAGGTGGATCTTTTCGCATCACAATCCAACCACAAGCTCCCTTGCTATGTGGCCCCCAACCTGGACCCTCTGGCTTATGCCACAGACGCCATGTCCATAGATTGGAATCAGTGGAAGAAGATATACATCTTTCCTCCAGTGAATCTTCTATTGAAAGTCCTGAACAAGCTCAGGTTCTTTCAAGGGGCAAGTTGCTCTAGTAGCCCTGGACTGGCCCAAGAGCAATTGGTACCCTCTCCTTCTGGAATTGGGTCTCCGGCCTCAACGGATTCCCAATCCCAAACTGTCTCAGTCAGTACAAATGAGGACTGTGTTCGCTTCTTCAGGAATTCTCAAAACCCTAACTTTATGGACTTCATGAAGTTCGTGCCTAAAAGGAGATGCAAATATGATCCTCAGAATATCCTTTTCTTAGAATCGGATAAAAGAGAATCAACATTGCGTCAGTATGACGCAGCAGTTAAAAAACTAGCAAATTTCCTGAAGGAAACGGATTCTAGAACCATGACTATTAATTTGGCTATTTCCTTTTTCAGATCCTTATTTGAAAAAGGTCTAGCAGCTAGTACTATTACGACCAATAAGTCAGCATTAAAGAAAATCTTCCAGTTTGGCTTTAAGATAGACTTAACACTCTTACTTTTCGTCTATCCCTAAAGCTTGTGCTAGGCTCAGACCATCAGAAAGACCTAGTTCAATTTCATGGTTCTTAAATGGACATTCTCAAACTGGCTTCAGATTTTCTGACAACGATTCATGTAAAAACAACTATATAACGCTCTTAAGGAAAACATTATTCTTACTGAGTCTGGCCTCAGGAGCCAGGATATCTGAACTGTCGGCCCTCTCCAGAGACTCTGGCCATGTTGAATTCCTCCCCTCAGGAGAAGTACTACTATCTCCAGATCGTAGTTTTTTGGCTAAAAACGAGGATCCTTTAATGAGATGGGCCCCTTGGAAGATCCTCCCTCTTCCTCAAGACCCTTCTCTATGTCGGTGACGACCTACGAGCCTATTTGTCCAGGACATCTTCTAGGTCCTCAGGTCCCCTATTTATAAGGGAAAAAGGTGGCACCATTTCCTTAAAAGGAATCAGGCAACAAATCCTATATTTTATCAAACAAAACAATCCTGATTCATTCCCTAAGGTCCATGACATCATGGCAGTAGCCACCTCAATTAATTATTTCCAACATATGAATTTTGATGATTTAAAAAAGTACACAGCTTGGAAGTCGCCGACAGTTTTCAACGTCACTACCTGGAATCCTTGGAATCTCTTAAATTTCCGGTAGTGGCAGTGGGAAACACAGTTTTCTCCTGACACTGTCTAAAGTAGTTTTAGTTGTAAGATCGAGATCTCCTTTCTACCTGCCTCACTAACATTTTCCTTTGATCCTACCGCCAGGCTCAACCCTGTTTGAGCCTTAGCTGCCTAAAGGCTATATTGTGATGTGTCCCTTATTTTTTTTGCTAGGGTCACTCACACCTGTACTTTATTGCCAAATAAGGCTATATTGTGATGCTAGGGTGACTCACTCCTGTATGTATTGATATTTTCTAGTTTTAAGTTATCATAAGTTAGAATAAGTATAGTACTAAGTCCTATTATAAGTTAGCATAAGTGTTAATATTAAGTTCTATTACGTATTTTAAGGCTAACATATGTTTACTATACATTAAGGTTAAGGTTTTGTATGATAACTTTGTAATATTTAACTAGATTATACTCATGTTTTGTAATTCTTGGTGGTTTTTCTTGTTACCTCTTTCTATATCTTTACTAAGCTTGTGCTAATTCTCTGGTACTATTTCACAAAGCGACACGGGCTTGGCCCGAGAAAAAGGGATTTGACAAAGGAAAAATCTATTTCTGGGCAATGGCCCGTGTCGCCCATTGAAATCCCCCCTATATCTCTCCCATCCCTGCGCCCAAGCTTGTTCCTCTAGTGTCAAGGATGGCCACCATAGGCGCTGGTGATGGCGTCGGTGGGTGAGTAGTAGTAGTTGCTGGTGCGGGCTGTGTACCAGCTCTCTCTGGCAGGGGGATTTTGATGGAAGAGAGATCTAAATGGCAAGAGGTCCGTGGTAGTGGTCTCACTCGCCCCAGTACCATACCGACACCCTCTTTTTATTTAGGGTGAGCGAGTCAGGATACTCTGACATCCCCCTCTTTTATTTTTCTTTGGTAATGTTAGTATTATTTACCTTAGAAATATTGAACTGAAGGATATTTTTGACTGGGCGACACGGCCATTGCCCAGAAATAGATTTTTTCCTTCATCAAAATCCCTTATTTAGTTCTTGCGGCCAGGATATCTTGTGGCCCGTCAGCTTAGAGCACCAGATGATGACCTCCTAAGTGGTGCTTAGTGTGCAGGTGGCTTTTATGCATTTTTCGTTGATTTCAGAGTAACTGTCATTACTTCAGAATTGTCATAACCAGTGACAAATGGATGTCTTGTATTCAGTACATGCTAGGCAACTCTTGTTATGCCAAGTTCTCTTCACTAACCACATGGTCAACATACAGTATCACCATAGCCTTGAGGCACTTACTTCTCATGCTACTCAACTTCCAGTCTGCTTTCTGAGAAGAAGGCTTCTCCAATAAACCTTCCACCTTCAAATTGTATCACAGAAAATGACAGGAATTCTGCAAGTGTTGTTTTAGAAGGGAGGCTCTCTCCTTTTGTGTTCTTTACTTTATGCATTTAATCAATATCTGAGAGAATCTTGTTTGCCGGAGTGTAAACTTTTCCTCACCTTCCTTCTCCTTGGATTGGGTTGCAATTACCTGTATTAGGGTTCCCCTTCAATAACTGATGAAGTAAGGGTTCTCACACAGTTCCTTTTAAACTAGGCTTACCAAAATTTCTCTGCAGTACCCTCAAGGTTTTTTTGTAGGACTGAAATATTATGTTTCATTTCAGTTAACCTTTGTGTGCTGAAAATGACTGTTAATAACTTTCATTGTTCCTATATTTCATTTTGAAAGTCCAGTTGTCATCCATTCATTGCTGTGGAATTCCTTGAATAATAACATTCATGCTGGAGAAGAAGAATGCTCTCTGATTGTAAACACGCTTTGTGTGAGCTCTCTATATAATGAGTTTTTGTGCAAGTTCTAGGGATACTACACTTTCACCGTGTTATATAAGTTACAGTAAGACTCAGTGACCATTTAGTAACAACAGTGTGTATATAGGATTTTTATACTACTCTGTAGTTACGATATAAAAACTCATTCTCCGTGGCATACCCACTCGTCGGCTGCGCCTCAGTTCGCGCATGCGCAGTGTGCATGTGATGTCTAGTTGTGACTGAAAATGAAAAGGCTGCAGCTTCACTAATAATGGATACTCCGGACCAGCCTCTGTTTCTGAGGTTGAAAATGATCTGCACCTGACTGATGATGAGGATGTAGATATGACTCATTGGCCACCACCGTCTAACACAATCTCTTCCTCATAAGCCCTCCAGTACTGTTGCTAATACCCCCATGAAGCGCCCAGTGATTATGGGTCAGATACTAGCAGTGCTCCACAGTCTCCTTGCTGCTAAAAACATCCAAATGTCAAGAGATTTTCACTAGACAAAAGAGTGATGTCCCTCTGCCTCAACCCCCTACACGACTTGCTCCCTCTGCTACCCCAGCTTTTGCTCCCCGTGATGAATATGTTAGGTTGGTCTTCAAAGAAAATTTGAGCACTGACACTAAACTACGGTGGCTGACTGAAGTAAACAGAACCTTCAATCTTGATAAGGAGCTGGCAGAGGTGAAAATGTCTGCAATCACATCTAAATTTGTATATATTGCAAGGAGTCGTGAGGACATCATTGGCAGGGTGAAGGGTGGTGAATTTCTGTCCATAAGCCTGGATATTCAAGATTCAATAGACAGACCCCGTAAGTATTTAACATATCTCATTACTCGCTACCCTATTGAAGCAGACCCTAACCTTGCTAAGGAACTGCCTGGTGTATACAGTACACGAAGATTTCTTCAAAATGGGAAACCTATTAATCGCATGTCATCACATGGAGTCTACTAGAACCACCACCATCTATTTATGAGTTTTCCTTCCTCCCTTGCCTCCCTCCTTGTGAATTACGCAGGATGAAGGATGATCAGCCCAACTGTTTCAACTGCTGGGTACTGGCCATATCTCCCGATATTGCTCTGCCTCACCTAAGTGTGCCTGGTGTGCTGCAGCCCATTCCACACGCACCTGTCCATACGTAAACCTGTTATTGATGCTTCCACCTCATTGTCAGAATCATCATCAACTCCAGAGACTGTGCATTGGAAATGCCCTCGTTGTGGTGAAGCAGGAGTTAATGTTTGGCATGGATGTTCCAGACGGTCGCGCGCTGCCACGCAGTCACTTCCACTGACACCACCACCACAACCAGTGTCAAAACCTCCTCGTTATGCCCTCCTGAATCAGCTGAAATTTCAAAACTCGTAAGGCTGTTGCTGCCTTGGAATCGCACTGTACAGCACTAACGACACGCTTTGATGCTATTGATGTACGCTTCGATAGCTTGATCGCTCAGCAGGCTACCACTGCAAGTAACCTCGACACACTAGTCAAGGCACAACAAGTTCTCATAAACCTCTGTTGCCCTCACTTACTGAGAAGCTAGATACTGTTGCCTCTTGTCTTGAAAGGGTCAGTGGCCTCCTGCCAGCTCAGCCTCCTACACTTGGTGCACCATCTAACAGTGCTGCTCTCCAGTACATGCTCGACCTGTCTCTCGCAGCGTTAAGGGTAAACTTCGCTAGACTCATGCAACTACATGTCCTTTCATGGAATGCCTTGGAATTAGACAATACTCCAGACTCACTGCACTCAGGACATATGTTTATCGCCATCACCCACAAGTAATATTTATTCAAGAAGCCTTCCCTGGCGGTGCTCAGCCAGATGATGAAGCTCCAACATCTCCGGTTATGTTTCATATGCACATCATGTCAGGAATGGTCTTATTACTTACATCCACTCTTCTCTCCCTCATCAACTCCTTCGCTCATCAGCAGATATTAACATGACCTTCCAACTTTTTCAGGTTAAGATAGGTGATGGTCATATTCGTTTATGCAATGTTTACTCTGCCCCTGGCCTATTAAACCTCTCGGCACTTCCTACACCTACAAAACCCTTGGCATGATCTACATGGGTGATTTCAATGCCAGACACCCAGATCTTGGTGATGTCCTCTCGATTCCCAACCGCAAGTGGAGTTCCTCTGCTCAACTACATCCATCGTTACCATTTAAACCCGTGGGATATAGGTGGTGCCACACACATCCGGGGGGGCACTCTTGATCATATCCGTACATCTGGGCTCGTGGCATCACATGTCTCCTGTCATTCTGTTCCCTCGCTCTTTTCTGACCATGTTGCCTTATGCCTACAGTACACAATACAGACTCATCCAAGTGACCCCTATCATCGTACCCGGATCACCATTCCACCCAAGTACTGCCCAATATATGTTTCATACATCTCCTCTGTCCTACCTACCTTTGATAAACACTCTCCAGAACACCTGTATAATTCTTTGGTAAAAGCTACCCCATGACTTCTATCAACTATATATTGTCAGACCTCACATTAAAAGTCATATTGTTGCCCATGCCTGGACCTTGGATCAACGCATTATGCAAGCAGAAAAGAGTTGCAGCTGATGCTGGCCTTGCCTTTCAGACACAACCGACACCTAATCATCTACTTCAGTATCAGCAGGCGAGGGATGATTTAGTTGCTCTCCTGAAGTGTGTCTACACTGAGTCATGGTATAAATACACTGACCTAATTAACCACCAGATAGCGTTGGGACCATGTGACATCTCATCAAAAGGACTGTCAAGAAAAAAACCACATGTGCACTTCATCACAAGCATATGTCCACAAGCATATGCCCAGGATCTCATCACTACTTGGTCAACCCAGTCACGGTCCAGTAATCTCCCTGTACAAATCAAGAAGCACTTTCTTCCCAGAGCAATTTACGCAACCTTCGTCTGATGGCTGCATTGTTGGAATCAGGACAAGGAGGACAAAGAGCTGATCACCGAGGATGAGCTGCGACGTGCTGTTATGGGGAAAAAAAATTCTGCTCCTGGGGATGATGGCCTTACTTATCAAGTGCTTCGTCTCCTCCAGAAGGTTCCTGGAAATCCTCTTCTACATTGTATAATCTTTGCTACCAACATGGATATGTACCTGCTGGCTGGACCATTAGCACAATTATTCCTATCCCAAACAAAGCCTGGAACTGATAATATCGGCCTATCTCCCTCACCTCATGTTTTAGTAAAGTGTTTGAGCATATTACTAACCAGGCTAATGTACCGGTTGCAAGAAAAACTTTCTCCCCATTTGTATGGCTTCTTCCTCAGAGGAGTACTCATCACTGTTTAGCTGAACTCTACTCCCGATTGTCCTCCAACAGTGTAGTTGCCTTCCTTGACCTCAAAAGTGCTTTTGATATAGCCAACAGGGATATCATTCTTGATCAGCTTGTCGACTTTGGTATCAGAGGAAAACCTTCTGAAGTGGATAAACGGTTATCTCAGTAACAGAAAATCACGTGTTTTTTTAAAGGTGCATGTAGCTCCTATGAAAATTTTGAGCTTGGCACACCTCAGGGCGGTGTATTGAGCCCATTTCTTTTTTTAATATATTATGCACGTTTTTGTACGTCTCTCCTCCCTGCTATCCCTGGAATCACTGTAACCTGCTATGCTGATGATGTCTGCATCCACTCCCTACCTTACCCCTCGAGACCTTCAGCGGTCCTTTCAAAGAATTCACAGGTCCTGTACCTCCAGTGGCTTCATACTCTCCCCAGAAAAAAAGCAGAATCTTCTCTGCCCGGATCTCCGAGACCTGCCAGAGTTCATTATGGGTGGGAATATTATACCTCACTGCACACAGTATACATATCTAGGTGCACCAGTCAGGATCACCCCCTGCTATACCTGCACGACAACGAATCCACCCCATGGTGAAAAACCTTCTTGATCGACTGGAGCCTCGCTTTACTCCCATCAAGTGGCTTGCCACCAGGGCCACAGGTATATCTATCCCCGTGGCTTCAAAACCCTCTAATATCCTCTTCCTAAGGTCAGTTGTTGATTATTTATCTCCTGCTCTAATTCAATTACCCAGACAGGCGTTACTACCTCTAGAACTGTTCCAAAATAGAGTAATGAGGTTTATCCTAGGATGCCCTCCTTCCACTCGGATAGTCAACATGCAGACCGAACTCATGTTACCTCCATTAATAGAGAGAATTTATGCCAATGTAACTTTGTTTTCTGTTAGATGTCTACATTCTCCACAATTTACTCCAAACTTCTCTGCCGTCCTCAGAGCATCACTTGACGAAGATGCACCAAGACCTCAACTCCGGCCAAGGGGGCCATAACCTAGTTAGGGCAGTAGTGAAAATCTTCGACACCTTTGATATCGGTGTACCTGAGCAAGCAGTCATCCAAGATTTGCCACCATGGCAGGTTCCTATTCCTGCTGTCACTTTCACACCAACCTCTAAAGATGCCCATACCAGTCTACAGAAGCAGCTGGTTTGGAAACAATATCCAAAGTGTCAAGTTCAGTTCCTGCAGGACACCACATCTACGTTTGACGGCTCAGTACAGGCAGATGGAAGTGCAGCATGTGCTATGTTCTCCCCCACTTTAGAATCTCCTGAGGGTAGGGCGGTGGCATGGTCGTAGGTTGCCAAACTCATCCAGTTCCACTTATTGCGAACTTCAAGGTATATGGGATGCAGTAACCCTACTTGTTAGAAGAAATGTGAATGGATTGGTGATCTGTGACTCCAAATCTGCACTCCAGGCACTGACATCTTCTAGGCCAGCTGTGGCCGTGTTGTGCGAGACATATTGTGTCAACTCGTTGCTGCTTACAATGCCTCGCTTGTCTTGTCTTTCATGTGGATGACCTCTCATATTGGGCTTGCTGGAATGACATGGTGGACAGTCTTGCTAAAGCTGCCTGCAACGCTGGACCTTGATGACAGAAATGTTGAGCCCTCACTTTCGCTGCCCTTAAACATAGAATATATTCAGCCGCTTTTGCCTGTACAGTACAGCGTAGGGATGCAGAGAGGGGCACTAGTGTTTCCATACAACATCATGATAACTTTCTGCAGAGCCTTCACAATAGTACCGGCGACGTGGACTCATGGTGCATAGGCATAATGTTGTAAGTGCCAGGATAAGGTTGGGATATCGTCCTGTGTTGGCGGCAGGTTTGGACAGACACTAGATATACCACACTACACCTCATGTAAACTGTGTAACCTTGCTAATGCCAATAACCTTGAACACTACTGCCTTCTTTATTGCCCCACTGTCAGGAATCTGTTACCTCAAGGACAAAATTTACTTCAAACCTGCCAATATTTACTCAAAGATGACCACCTAGACATAATTTTGACTCGTCTTCCTCACTTTGGTGGCTGCTAAACTGTCTGTTGCAGTTGTTGTGATAATAGAATACGATCTCAATATTGTTTTTTTTTTTGTGTGTTTTTTGTGTTTTTTTTTTTAGTTTTTTTAATTTTTTGTGTTATTTTTAACTGATTATACCGATGATTCAATGCTGTAATTTTTTTTTTTGTTTCTGTTGATTTCTGAATGTAATGTATGTAACTGCTAATATGTAACTTTGTTTGAGTCTTTGGCGTAATATTTAAATTTAAATAATAATATAACATTCATGCTACCAAATCCCCAGGACCTCTTTTTCATCACTTTTTTTAACCTAACTTGTTAGTACCTAATTTCCTATACAGACAGTCCCTTGGTTACATCGGGGGTTTGGTTCCTGAGGCACGACATAAGCTGGAAAATGGCGTAAGCTGGAACACCATACACATATTAAAAATTTTCTGAAAATGAGTGCCTTATCTTTAATCCTTTGGTTATCTTGGAAACTTCCAAATTAATTTACCTTGCTTCTGGTGAGGTGTGCATCCATAATCTTGTAGAATTTCCTGCAAAACTATCTAAAAAATGTACAAATATTGCTCACTCGCTTACAGTGCACCGTAAAACAGAAAAGATGTACTTCGGAACATCCACTGTAACCCGAAACAGATTTTTTGATGAATACATATTTGGAAAGTTCCATGAGCTTGGAACAACATAAGCTGAGACCGACGTAATCCGGGGATACCTACAGTAATTCAATACCCTTATGGCACAAAAAACCAATTAAAATTTTTTCTGTCATTCTAAGAGGGTAACTTAAGGATTATAAAGTTTGGATTATGCCATTTCAGCTTTGTTCAGACAGCCTTTCGATTAATCAGAACAGAATACCCATCCACCTTTTTGCCCTTCAGACTCTTACTTAATACATTCAGTGACTTTTCCAGATATGTTTCTGGATCTTAAACCCCATCCTATGCTTCATACAGGACAGACATCCTATCCAGCATGTCTAACTCATAGTGTAAAGGTCTGTATTCTAATCACCTTCCGATATAAGTGTGGTACAAATACAGGAAGATCATGGTTAAGTATTTTATCATTTGTACACCTTACGTGGAAGTCTCTTACTCCCCTCTTGACTGAACAAGAATTATTATCATTAAGACTAAAAATAAGTCATTGCAAAAATAAAGCATCTACTGAATGGAATGTTAGTGTAGTAAAGAAAGTGTTTAGAAAAATCTAAGGCATTACTGCTTGACCCTGTAAAGTAATATTACAGTCTTTTTAATGGCAGAAAGAATTGAAGATTTTGGGCACTCGATAGCATGGTTCTTTGAAAGAATGTAGATGGTGATTCTCTGACAGCAAATCCCACACAGTGGATCATGTGCCAGGTACTTATACCACTTATGTAAATTTTTAATTGAAATCGAGAATATGGAAAGTGCTCAAACAGAATGTTTTGTTAGTGGTTTAGACTATAATTACCATAGTTGGAAGACAGAACCTTCACTCTAAGCTCTCTTCCCATGAAGATTAAGACCATGGGAGGGGTAGACATATAAACAGAACAGTAAATATATTCTAAAAATAATAGAGCTAATGACCTGAAGTTTGTTGGTCTAATGCCTTCATGCCTGTTGATACAGAAAGTCTTACAAAGCATTACAGTACAGTGGGGCCTCGTTATCCACGGGGGATAGGGCCTAGAACCCCCCCGTGATAAGTAAATACCTGTGTTATCCTGATACCCCCCTCAAAAATTGCTTAAAAACTGCCTACTTTAATAGTTAACCCACCCAAGACCACTATTCCAATGTTTATAATTGCCCTACTTTAGTTCAAACACCAATATGTTTCAACTATCACCTAAACTAAATTCAAGACAGTTTTAAAGTTATTGTACAAAATTAGCCTTAAAAAATAAATGTAGTATATGTACTACTGTAACATAGGTATGTAGCCTACTAGCCTAGGGATTACAGCTAGAAGCCTACATACGCATGGTGGGCCTCTTTTTTTTTTTACAAGGAAAGAGAGGATGAGTGGTAAGAGAACTATCAAAATTATGTAAATCATATGGGTACTCACCAACAATCTATGTTGATAAAGATGGCGAACGATTTTGCAGTGCAATCCAGTAATATAATAACGATAATGCTACCACAGTATGCAGCGAAACATCTCTTCCCTTCGTCACAACACGTTAATACTAGTATATTCCACGTAAAAACCTTCATCTGACCTTTAGGCGTCTTTCCCATAAGAGTAAAAGAATCAGGGCTTTTGGATGCCACATAATTAACTCGTTTATATGGGTACAATTTAAAGAACGCGCCGCACACCACCTTTTCATAACAACAACAAACAAACGTTTGTAGGCCAGTGTTGCCAACTGGGAATGGCAATTTCTTGCTAGATTTTGTTCCATAAAAGGCTAAAAAATCACATACCGTATATACTCGAATAACGTGCAATCTCCCATATCGTGCAACCCCCTAATTTTCACCAATAAACAGTGGTTTTGTGTTTTGTCATGTATCTCAGTATCATGCAAGTTCATAAGTTGGTGGTTTAGCCTGCTAATGGCCGAGTCATTCAGATGATGTGTTGCTGATGCTAGTCAATTTACGGTAATTTTCTTATTAATCTCGAGAATTGAATAGAAAATCTCAAGATTTAAAAAAATCCCAGATAATTAAAATAATTGTAAAATAACACGCCTTGGAGTCCTTAATCATTCTCTCTCTCTCTCTACCTCTCTCTCTCTCTCTCTCTCTCTCTCTCTCTCTCTCTCAGGAATAAATACGTACGTACTGTAATTTGCAGTAAATGTGTAGACATTGTGTGCGTGTTTAAAAAAATGTGCAGTCCACCACCACATTCCGATGTTTCGGTTTTGGAATTTTCAGATTTCGGAAATGTGAGGTCAGATGCATAATCAAACAAACACCACTACTGCAGCAAAAAGGGATTTTGACGTAAGGAAAAATCATATTTCTGGGCGATTGGCTCGTGGTCGCCAGCGAAATATCCTTTAATCTATTATTTCTAGGGTAAATGTACTAACACATACCAGAGAATAAATAAAATAAAGAAAAAGGTCAGTATAACTGACTCGCTCACCCTCCAAGAGGGTGTCGGTATGAACACTAGGCGAGTGAGACCACTACCACGAGCCAAATACCAATAGAAATCTCCCACAACAAAAAAAAACCCTCCATGAGGAGAGCCGACCCACAGATGTGAGCAGCTCGTACTACCTACTACTCCATCCATGCTGCCGACTGCTGCTCCTCGGTGGTGGCCATCCTGAAGTTAGCAGACAATCTTGGGCGAAGGGATGGGTAGGGTGGGATTTTCGCTGGCGACACGAGCCAATCGCCCAGAAATAGATTTTTCCTTACGTCAAAATCCCTTTTCTGGGCTCAGCTCGTGTCGCTGCGCGAAATCGTACCAGAGAAATAGCACAAGATTGTAAACAAAAGTAATAAAACAAATCAGAATAGGTCTCAAATAAAAAATAAAGTAAATATAAAAAGAATATAATTGCTAAAAAGATACAAATACACAGTGATACAAAATAAAAATATGCTTAAATTACCCTTAATTCTAAACAGTTTCTTAACATAAGGTAATTTACATATGTACAGAGGTAAATTGGCTTACATGTAACAAAATGGTATCTGTGTAAAGGCATGTATCAAAATATAATAGCAATTAAAACAATCAAATAAACAAATTAATCAACAATGATAATATATAAGAATGTATATGACTTAATATACAAAACCCATAACCATTATAAATGAGATGTATCCCCTAGCATAAAAATAAGGGGGTAACATCCATGAGATCAATATCCATAATCATCTGTGAGTGTCCCTAGCAAAAAAAAAAATAAGGGGCACCCACTACATCATCATAAAAGCAGCTAAGGCACAAGGTGAATGTAAATGAAACACGGTAGGAATAGACGAACTGTTGGGTGAAGCAGGTAGAAAGGAGGACTGAATCTTCTACTATAAATTACTAGAGTCAGGGGAAAAGGAAACTATGTTTTCCCGCTGCTACTGCTGAAAATTTCAGAGCTTCCAAGGACTTAAGGTAATGACGTTTGAACACTGTCGGCGATTTCCATCCGGTATACTTTTTCAACTCATCGAAGTTCATGTGTTTGGAAATAATTAATTGAGGTGGCTACTGCTCTGACATCATGTGCTTTTGGGAAAGAGTCAGGATTGGCTTGTTTAATAAAGTACAGGATTTGTTGCTGATGCCTTAATGGATAAAGTTCCACCTTTTTCCCTCTTAAAGAGGGGCCCCGCCCCGATGAGGATGAGGAGGTCCTGGATAGAAAGGCACGTAAGGTTGAAACTGGACAAAGGGTATACATCTTGTGGAAGAGGTAGTACTTTCCAAGGTTCCCACCTCATCAAAGGATCTTCATTCTTTGCCAAAAAGCTACGTTCCGGAGAAAGTAGACTTCCCCTGTGGGAAGGAATTGAATATGATCCGGATCTCTGGATAAAGCCGACAGTTCTGAATTCTTGCTCCTGAAGCCAGGCTTAATAAAATAGGGTTTTTCTTAGGAGCATCATAAACGAGCATGTGTCATTATCGGTTTCGGAAGCCAGTTTTAGAACATCGTTAAGAACCATGAAACTGACGTAGGCCCTCACAGAAGGCCTAAGTCTAGCACATGCCTTAGGAATAGACGAGAAGTAGGTATCCGTCAAGTCTATGTTAAATCCAAATTGAAAATATCTTTTTCAAGGCTGACTTGTTTGTCGTAATCGTGCTAGCTGCTAAACCTTTTTCAAATAAGGATCTGAAGAAGGATATAGCGAATTAACTGTCATGATTCTGATATCTGACTCTCTCAGGAAGGTTGCTAACTTTTTGACAGCAGCATCATACTGCCCTCAAAGTTGAATCCCATTAATCGGATTCCAAGAAGAGAATATTCTGAGGGTCAATATTCGCATCTCTTTTTGCCGCAAACTTCATGAAATCCATAAAGTTAGGGTTTTGAGAATCCCTGAGGAAGCGAACACAGTCTTCGTTTGTACTGACTGGGAGAGCTTGGGACTGGGGCATCCGAAGAGGACGAAGGCCCAGTTCCAGAATTAGGGGATACCAATTGCTCTTCGGCCAGTCTGGGGCTACTAGAGCCACTTGACCCTTGAATGTCCTGAGTTTGTTCAATACTTTCATAAGGAGATTCACTGGAGGGAAGACGTAAATCTTCTCCCAGTTGTTCCAGTCCAGAGCCAGGGCGTCCGTGGCGTAAGCCAGAGGGTCCAGGTTGGGGGCTACATAACACGGTAGTTTTTGGTTGGTTGACTTGGGATGCGAAGAGATCCACCTGTAGCCCTGGGACTCTTTGAAGGATCCATTGGAACGAACTGTTGTCTAGTGACCATTCCGACTCTAGGGGTACTGATCGGGATAGGGCGTCTGCTATGACGTTTCCTCACTCCAGCTATTGTGAGTGGAGGAAAGATGCCAACTGAACTTGTCTGCCAGGGAGAAGATGGCTACCATGACGTGATTTAGATGACGTGACTTGGCCGCTCCTCTGTTTATACAATGTACTACCACTGCGCTGTCCAGGACTAGCTTTATGTGGGAGTACTTTGGTGGGTGTAACTTTTTTAGAGTCAAGAACACTGCCATTGCCTCCAGTACGTTTATATGGAACTGACGGAACTGGAGATGACCAATCCCTTGAACCTTTTTGACCTGGGAATACCCTCCCCAGCGCTTAAGGACGCGTCTGTGTGGATGGTGATCCCTGGTGGAGGGAACTGAAGGGGTACTGACACTGATAGATTCTTGACTTTTGCCCACGGCCGAAGCCGATTCTTTAGAATCAGAGGCAGAGGATAGCTAGCTTGTCCCTGGACCTGACATTTGCTCGCGAGCGCCAGATCCTCGGTTAGGTCTTTCAGTTTGGCTTTCATTAAGACGTTCGTTACTGATGCAAACTGAGAGAGCCGAGGATCCTTTCCTGAGCTCTCCTTGATGCTAGTTTGTGACTTAGAAATTGCTTGACTGACTTCGCTATTTCTTTCCTTTTTGGTAGATGGAATCGACAGAGTGTGGGAGGATAGATTCCATTGAATGCCCAGCCACTGAAAGTTTGACTCTGGAGTGAGTCTTGACTTGGACTTGTTTATCTTGAATCCTAGATATTAGGAACTGGATCACTTTCAGTGTAGCCTTGTTGCATTCCTCGACTGATGGGGCCCAGATCAACCAATCGTCGAGATACGCCACTACCATAATCCCTTGCGATCTGAGTTGTTGCACTACCACTTCCGCTAGCTTCCGTGAACACCCTGGGGGCCCGTTGAGTCCGAATGAAGGAACTACCTTGAAGGAGAATGGTCTGGTCTCCTATCTTGAATCCCAGATACGGACGGAAGTGTCTTGCAATAGGGATATGATAGTAGGCGTCTGTAAGATCGATAGAGGTGGTGACGGCCCCACGGGGAAGTAAGGTCCGCACCTGTGAGATCGTGAGCATCTTGAACTTGTCGCAGCGGATGGCTAAGTTTAAGCGGGACAAGTCTAAGATTACCCTTCTTTTGTGAGCCTTTCTTTGGCACGCTGTGAACAAGCGACCTTGAAATTTTTAATCTCTTGACTCTCGCTATAGCTCCTTTCTGAAGGAGGTCCTTTGCGTACTCTGTCAATTCTTTGGAAGGAAGTTGACGGAAAGGTCTGGCTGGAGGTGGGTTCGTCAACCAGCTCCAACCCAGCCCTTTTGACACTATGCTCTGAGCCCACTGGCTGAAGTTCCACCGGTGGCGAAAGTGAAACAGCCTCCCTCCTACTGAAGTTCTTCATTGGTTCTGGTAACCGCCTCGGCCTCTCTGAAGTGCTTTCCCCTATTAAAGGGGCCTCCCGATCCTCTCCACGAAAGGACCGCTTACCTCTGCCTCCCTTACCCGAGCGGTCATACTTCTGAGAAGCTTGACTCTCGAAGGCTTGATTGTAAGCTGGAGAGATGGCGTATGAGGTAGAGGGTTGAGGCTGAGGGGATATCACATAAATTGGCTGTGATTGACCCTTAGAAGGTGGAAGGTTGAGCTGGGTCTGCACTAACGGCACTGCTGGAACTTGTTGAGGAAAGCCGGTTTTGGGTTGCTTCTTCTCGGTTCCAAGGTTGGAAACGCCTAGGTTTCCTCTGTCCCTTACCTTTAGGGGTTCAGGTCCGGTTCGCCTATCCTCCTAGCCGTAAGGCCCCAACGGTCCTTAAGGGCTTCTGGTTTCAAACCTCGTAGCCTCTGCCATTGGACTTCCTTAACCATAGCCTCTGGGAAGAGATCTGCGACCCCAGATGTTAGAGGAGAGTAACCTATTCGGCTCATGTCGAATGGTTGCCTCTAGCAGGACATGCTTCCTACAATTCGTTCTAGCAGTGGCAAACTCGAACATATCTGACTGCACCGTTTGAGTCAGGGCTTTGGTCATAAGCTTAAAAAATTGGTTTCTGATCCATAGGCCATGGTTTGCTACCTCAGACATAGCCATAGAGTTTGATTGATCTGGCTAGTCGTGATTTTGCGTCAAATTCAGCCTGAATAAGACTATCTGGGAGCCTGGGTAGCTTTCACCAAACTGCTCCATAGCACAGTCCGGTTGAGTTTGCCAGCTGAGAATGTATTCGGCAAGTCTTCCCACAATTCTCCAATTGAAGGGAGTAACGGAGATGTGGGATCTGCTTCTTTCAACTGAGGCATGGTTTCCCCCTTCTGGGCCGCTGAGATGGTCGACCTTGCTATCTTGGTTAGGAAGGGCGGGAGCGGGGTACTCCTCATCCATTGTGAAAATGGTAAAGGGACTTTTAAATGGTTGTATCTTGGTGTTGTTAGAACAATCCATGTCCTCTAAACATCTGAGCCATTCTCTCTGAGCCTGGTCTCGTGAATAGAGGACTGTCTCCTTTGGTACCCTATCGTCCCGAACCATAGCCGAAGGCGTGAGCCTTGCGTAGCCTATGAAAGGAGGCTGTAGGCCTTCCGGGTAGAACTCGAAGTCCTCTATTCTTCGAGTTCCAAACTCCGGTATGGAGATGAGACCGTCCTGGAAGGGGGCGTATGACGCTACTCTCCATGGGTTGTTCATAGAGAAAGCAGGAAGTGAGTCATACGGAGGAAGCTGAGTTCCACTTGTGTTGGAAAGTGAGGGAGAGGCTAGAGGAGCTTCTCTTAGCCCGGCTATAATAGTATCTTGGGAAGTGATCCTATCCGACAGGCGAGAGATCATTTGTTCCATACTACTCTTTAGGGACCCAACTAGGTCACCCACCTGTTGCAACAGGCCAGGCATTGGAGTCCAAAGCCGGAGCTGCTGCGGAGGTGGAGGGGAGCTCTGAATTGAAACCAATGGTAGCGGAACTGGTGATTCTGCCGGAGTGCGAGATCTCTCCTTGGATTTACTTTTTTGAGGACTTAGAGCCGGAGCTAGAAGCTTTAGACCTGTCTGGGCCGGGATTGCGAGCCGGAGACTTACGTGAGGAAGAAGACGAGGACGTCTTCTTAGACGACGATGACGTCTTAGTCAAGGTCATCACTTTAGCCTTGACCTTAGGTCTAACCGAAGCCTCAGGAGGAGTATATAATTCATCACCCGTAAAGCCTTGGAAGGATGGAGAGGTTGCAGGGGTAGAAGAAACAGTCACACCCAAGGGCGACCCTTGGGTTGCCCACATTACTTACCTCGACCAACAGGTCTCTATACCTACCATCGGTTCAACATTAATATCCAGGGTTGCGACATCCGTGGAGATATCCTGGTCTTGTTCAGTTAAGGAGGCCGCCAGCTGTTGTTGGATGAAGGCGATAGTCGGGTCCGCCTCTACTGGGTCGACGTAACTGTCGCCTTGCCTCCGGGAAGATTAATAGTGCTAACCGCTTCTCGAGGATGTAGGCTGACCCTTGGCGGCGTTCTTGCCAAAACCTCCGACCCAGGCCCGCAGGGTAGCCAGTGCGGTATCCCTTACTGCCGGAGCCTGTAAGAGAGGGCGTATTTTAGATTTAAGAATCACTTAAAAACTAAAACTTAGAGTATAACTTAAACTAGATGCCTTAAGTTAAAGTAAATGATGAAAACTTAGCACTAAAAAAGAAGCGGAGCAGCTACTGGAGATGGAATACTACCCCTTCCAAAACCGCTGGCTCACCAGATCGTAACATATGGACACGTCTCATGGTACCAGACCTGGATGTCCCCGTGCGGAGTCGCGCATGGAGCATGGACCGGCAAACTTCGTGTCCACAGGGGTCCTGAAGTGTAGCGGAACATCCCGGATGCTCACAGTTGGTGGCCTGTAAGTGGGAAGACACATGAGTATCTTAAAAGGCATCACTTACAGACTAAAGGACAAAAGAACTCCGTTACATGCCGGAGCTCGGAAAAAAAATTGGCATAACCCCTCCCTGCATTGCCTGAATAGGCTATATCCCGGAGAGATCCGGTAAGATATGAAAGGGAGGGGGGATGGTTTAAGGTACTTAAGATAAACTTATAGATAACTTAACCTAAACACAAGCGAACCGGACTAGGTCCAGTGTGAAGCGGAGTGTAGTAACTCAGCAATACGGTAAGGTTAGTAGTGACCTACTGTATGTTCCGGTCCACTCTGCTGGGTGGACTAGCCCCCCCCCTTCCGCTGGATACCAGGACTCCGATCAGGAGGAGCTCTAGTAAGGAGGGAAAGGGCGAGAGAACATACATGCTCGGCTAGCCCGGAGCGACAAGGTAAGTAACAGAGGGGGGGAAGGGGGGAAGGCCAGGGCCCCCCCACAAGTATACCACCCGGCCGACGAGAAGAACCGGAGATGGTCGAGACCAGTCTGGGTCTGTCCCGACCTCCCTAGCCCCTCCGCCTGAGGGGAGAGAGGGAGGCAGGCTCGGGTATGCGGAGCGAGCATGGGCCAGACCGACCCACCCCGCCCCGACTCTATGGAAGAGCGGGAGGGGGGGGAAGGGTGACTGGGCAGGCGTCTGGCTGTCCCGTGATCACGAAGTGACCACGAGGCGGTAAACTGAGATACGATAACCAAACCTAGGCCAACCAACTGATCAGAGAGAAGCTATCGGGAAGCAACTTGAACTGAAAAGCGGTAGCATACAGGCCCACAGGGCTAAAACCAACTGATCAGAGAGATGCTATAGGGAAGCAACTGAACTGATCAGCGGTAGTATAGGCTCTATGAGCCAGGACCTAGGCTAAGCCAGACGCCTAACTAACCTAACGATGACAAAATACATATATAAATAAAATAAAATGAAAGAGAGAAAGTAATATAGCAGGAGAAAAAATCCAGGAGTGTACGACTAACCCGAAGGCAAGTCTACCACTCAAAGCTAGTCAGAGGCCGATACTAAGAACCTGGACTAGGGTCTGGATAGAAAAAAGCCTACATAAGGTGAAATACATGCATGCATGACAACCTGAGTAGACCTTAATCTAAACAAAGCGGATAATCAAATAGAGCGTACATAAATAAGGGATGTTCTAGGTATGGGAGACCAAGAAACGACCCATCACGCGGCAGAACCGTGCTGCCATGCTTCCGACCCCGAGAACGATTTTATACCTAAAAAAAACGGCAAATACTGTCCCAGGGTCGGAAAAAAACCAAACTAACCATAAATACTGAGTACTTAACTTAGCTGCTGCGATAGCTGCACGCTCCATTATAGATAAATCCAACGAAAGGGCACAAAAAAACACAGAGAGAAAAATAACACGTGTGACTCGTGTGCGCTAACTGAAAAGGATGGCCACCAGAGGCGCAGCAGTCGGCAGCATGGGATGGAGTAGTAGTAGTACGAGCTGCTCACTCTGTGGGTCGGCTCTCCTCATGGAGGGTTTTTGTTGTGGGAGATTTCTATTGGTATTTGGGCTCGTGGTAGTGGTCTCACTCGCATAGTGTTCCATACCGACACCCTCTTGGAGGGTGAGCGAGTCAGTTATACTGACCTTTTTCTTTATTTTATTTATTCTCTGGTATGTGTTAGTACATTTACCCTAGAAATAATAGATTAAAGGATATTTCGCGCAGCGACACGAGCTGAGCCCAGAAAACATTTTTTCCCTTTATGTTTTTCATTATTGTTTATTTATTAATTACAGTTTATTTAAATAAATATTAATATAATATTGTTAAATGAATGTGAGATAATTAAGATCACCTATAATAAAATAGTGGGACAATTAATACCATATGTTCACTAATAGGTATTATTTCAAAACAAACATTCCGTAAAACACAAAAAATATATGTACATAACAATCAAAATTATAATAATGTTTTGCAGTTCAACTTGTGAATTTTAACAATAAGTATGACTATATAATATATTTTACCATATCGATCTTGAAGTTGAAGAGTCGTAAAATTCTGAGGATGGTCCGGGAAAAGGATTTGTACTTTGTGATTACGTATCGCTACAACACCATGTGGGTATTTTCATACCACTATATTGATGACGCATCGCTACGACACACTGGTGTTTTTCATACCACTATACGTTTAAAGTTAAAAACATGACATAGAATCGACTTTGCGACTTCATTCACTTGATATTTTAACGATACATACTATCATTTGTACTACTAAAACCATCTTCACGAAGTAATTTTTTTCGTAAGATATGTGTTGTTGCAAAAGCTAGCTTATACATAAAAGGCTTTTATAATTTAAGTCATCTTAGATATACATATGCACCCAAACTCATTGTGGGGAAATTTACTACTGTTTCCTCGGATATTGAAATACTTTAGCATCATTCAAACACTTTAATAATATAATGCCATAAATACTAGGCTATACATATTTACATCGTATACAAATACTACATACAGTTATATACACATACTTTATATACAAAGTTAACAGTTATATACACATACTTTTATATACAAAGTTAATAATGAATAGTGATCAGACGACAGCTGTGCACTGGACTACGTATGTACTACTTGGAAGAGTAAAACGAACAAAAATTTTGTTGTTGTTAGTCGCCTGGATAGAATAACATTTTTCCAGAGATTAAAAAGCTGAATTTTGTTTTGAAGGTATGTCAACCGCGATATTATATTATTGTTTTCACGAAGGAATAATTATATAAAGAAAATTATTGAGTAATTTTTGCCGTCAGCAGTCAGAAAATCACGAACATGGTAACGTTCAAACCTAGTGCCATCCATGGCGTATGTCTATAATAGAACAGAAGCAGAGGGCAGTCAATTGGATAACAGATCTCCATGGCTACCAACCAACCAATCAGGTGTTAGTTATACTACTCTGTAATTTCTTAGAATGAACGTTTACACACACGAAGCTAACGATGATGTATGTGTTTTGCATACAGTACGTAGTTTAGTTTTATTATTAGTGTAAGTATTTTACTGATTTCATGAAGAATAGAATGATTCCTTCTCATTACTTTGAATGCAAAATGGCTTGAAGATTCTTCCGCAAAAAGAAGAGAAAAAAAAAAATTCCTTAGAAGATGATATCTATTTACTAACGCGGTTGACATACCTTCAAAACAAAATTCAGCTCTTTAATCTCTGGAAAAATGTTAATCTATCCCGGCGACTAACAACAACAAAATTTTTTGTTTGTTTTTATCTTCCAAGTAGTACGTACGTAGTCCAGTGCACAGCTGTCGTCTGATCACTACTCATATGATTAATTTTGTATATAAAAGTGTGTGTACTATATAACTGTTAACTTTGTATATAAAAGTATGTGTTATATAACTGTATGTAGTATTTGTATACGATGTAAATAATGTATAGCCTAGTATTTATGCATTATATTATTAAGGGTGATTTTGAATGATGCTAAAGTATTTCAATATCCGAGGAAAAACAGTAGTAAATTTCCCCACAATGAGTTTGGGTACATATGTATATTGGTGACTTAAATTATTTAAAAGCCTTTTATGTATAAGCTAGCTTTTGTAACAACACATATCTTACGAAAAATTACCTTCAAAACAAAATTCAGCTCTTTAATCTCTGGAAAAATGTTAATCTATCCCGGCGACTAACAACAACAAAATTTTTGTTTGTTTTATCTTCCAAGTAGTACGTACGTAGTCCAGTGCACAGCTGTCGTCTGATCACTACTCATATGATTAATTTTTGTATATAAGTATGTGTATATAACTGTTAACTTTGTATATAAAAGTATGTGTATATAACTGTATGTAGTATTTGTATACTATGAAAATAAAATGTAGTAGACTAGTATTTATTGCATTTATATTATTAAAGTGTTTGAATGATGCTAAAGTATTTCAATATCCGAGGAAACAGTAGTAAATTTCCCACAATGAGTTTGGGTACATATGTATATGGTGACTTAAATTATAAAAGCCTTTTATGTATAAGCTAGCTTTTGTAACAACACATATCTTACGAAAAATTACTTATGTGAAGATGGTTTTAGTAGTACAAATGATAGTTATTGTATCGTTTAAAAATATCAAAGTGAACGAAGTCGCAAGTCGATTCTATGTCATGTTTTTCCTAAACGCGTTGACTTAACCTGTTAAGCTCACCCCGCTATAATACGTTTACTTACCCGCGATCTACTCGGTAGCGCCTTCAACGGGATATTACGTTCAAAACTTTGACTGTGCTTGTCAAGCCGTCAGCCCCGTAATAATACGTTTACTCGTATAGAAATGTAGGAACATCATTTGGTAACACTCTCAGCACACGGGGAACTTATTTCCAGCCTGGAAACAACTCTTTCCTGGTGGTCGCTTATGCTAAAAAACTGCCTGTCCCTGTTGGTTTTCTTTCAATACGCTTCGGGCGTTTATCGAGACAAATTGGATTTTCGCGTCTTTCACAATGAATGTCCCAAAGAGGAGGCGTATTTCTTCAGGTGAGATCATTCAAATACTAGATGAGGAGTCTGATATTGATAACCTATTTGATGATGAGAGCTCTAGTTCTGAATCCTCCAGTGATGATACAAACTTTTTCTTCCAATAGCGGGAGTGAAGATGAATTTTCTTTGCCGAGTGACTGGACTCCCAGAGCGAGAGAGAGAGAGAGAGAGAGAGAGAGAGAGAGAGAGAGAGAGAGAGAGAGAGAGAGAGAGAGAGATTTCCTACACTTAATTACAGTAAGAATAATAAACATAAAAATCAATATTAACTTTGAAAAACTATCATCAGTGCTATGATCGCTGATTACAAAAAAAGCGTGACGGTACGTTAGCAGCGAGCTCATCCGGGGAGGACGCTTAACAGGTTAAAGGAGAACGTTATTTTGGTTGTTTATCACTGGCACAAACCCATAACAATGCGTGTATGTATGATAATTCTAAACTATTATTCACTACCAAAATAACGATGATATTTTGCGATATATTTTGTATTGAAAATTAATGTTACGTTATATTCCAAACATTATTACTACGTAGCATGAATAGTACTATAAAAATTTCGAAAGATAATCTTGCTGTGACGCTACCATAATTTGATTTTCATATACGTACGTACATTTGTCAGCTGGCTGGCCTCGCATAGATAAAATTGATTTCACTGATATGGAATTACTCACGAATAGCCTTTTTATTATGAAGATATGACGATAATATAATAAGGTAAAAAATGCTTTTATGTATTTCGTTTACGCTTCGTCGCCAATAACAAACAGCAATACTTACGATAATCTAGACAAATAGCGTTTGTATGACTTCATTGTTCAGAGAAGTTATATATACGAATACTGCCAAAATAATAATGAAGTTCGAATTAATTTTAGCCTTAATGTTATTACTACTGTAATTACACTACCACTACTATTAAAATTTCTAAAAGTTTATCAAAACAAAAAATGTCGCTTTGAACAGCAACCGTATACATAAACCATTTTCGTACGTAAAGGTATATGCTTACATTTTGTGGCTGGCCACTCCGACGATAAGTTGAGTGCAATGGTGTGGAATTATTCTTCGAATAGGCTATTTATTATGAAGATATGACTATAATATATAATGGAAAAATGGTTTTATTACCTTATTGTCAATTATATCATAATTGAATGTTTTGTGTACGTTGGTGGTTATCGCACTGCAACTACGCTTAGCCTACCAATGAACGTCGTACATAAACCTTGAATAGGCTATTTATTTCGAAGATAGGACAATAATATTAGGTGAGAATGGTTTTATTACCTTTATTGTCAGTTTAATATCATTATATGAGTCTTTAAATAAGAATGTTGGTAGTTATCGGACCACGGCCGAGGGTTAGCCTACCGAAAAACATCGCATACCGCAACACAACAACCCGTGATGCAGCGATTCATACCAGTGATGTAACATGAGAAACGGTCCAAGAAAAAACCCGTGATTAACTGGATCCGTGAATACTGATCCGTGAATAAGCGATGCCCCACTGTAGATGATATGTTTTTTTCCCAAGAGTTGTACTTCTTCCTGAATCAGGGAGAGATTGGGTATGCCTCATTTGAGGACCATCTCTAACTACTGCATGAAAAGTATCGTGATCTTCAAGGTAAATTATTGAGAAGTCGTCCCTTCTTATCAGTTTGATAGGAACCAGTAAGGCCGTGGATTGTATCTACAAACCTTAAAATATTCCTTAAAAACTATTCATTTTGATACTGTACATTGTCATTGTTAATGCTTTAGACAGAGTTGGCATTCAAGTTATTCTAGATACTAAGTTAGTCATCAATTCCAGTTTCATGTACCTTCAAGGTTCTATGATTAATTTTTGTTACTTATAACTATACCTATGGGTATAGGATTCAGTAAATGTATTTCATGAGCCCATAAGATTTTGTTTTATTTTTGCTGGATATCTGTCTTATTACTTGTGGTTTTTGCAGAGTGTTCCAGTGTTCTTATGTTTACAAAATACGCTAGGTGCAACTCTGTATCTAATGGAGATTGCCCCAAGTTTCCGAGTGGTGGTGCTGGTCCTGTGGCACTTGCTGCAAGCTTGATCATATAGGTTCAGCTGTGGCAGCTGTACTGGCAGACATCGATATGACAGTATGTGAAGATGTGCATTTAAGTTCAAGATGTTGCTGGTTATTCATAATTGCAGATATAAAGGCAAATGCCACAAAGGGAAAATGAAGCAATGGAATGGTTGCTAGACCTTTCGACACGGTCCTTAATTGCTAGTAAAGGACCGTGTGTCAAAAGGCTTAGCAACTACTCTGTTGTTTCACTTTCCCTTCGTGGCATTTGCCTTTATTTATGCATTCATCATGTTCTATATCTTTGTGATTCAGTTATAAATAATTGCAGATATTTGTAGATTTTTAAAAAATGTAGTCAGTATAGTGTATTTTTTAACTACAATATCATACATACAATTTTTTTTCAGTTTTCAGATTATTCCCCGTATTTTTGGATGTTGGTGTATTTACGTGCATGGCCCGACAGATCTCCATTCCAAAATAGCTGACGCTCGTTATACTGATGTTGATCGTTTATACTTTTCATATGTTTTCAGGTAGGCTAATTCATGTACTACAAAGTAAACCTTCATAGATCCAGGCTAATTGGAGGTGCCCTTCTTCCCTCCTCCTTTGCTGGATCTTTGCAGAGTTTATCATTACTTTTACGAGATAGGATGGATGAGTGACTCAAATTCCTCCTATTGATTTCTGTAGTATTCTGCATTTTCTCACATTTGGTTGGAACAGGCAGTGTATTTTATTTTATTTTTTCTTTAATCCTTAATTCAGGTGCTTGAAATTTTAACTTCAAATACAATACCATATTTCTATTGATTTTTTAAAAGTTTATATAATCTCTCTTTCTTTTAGTTACTTTTGGTTGTAAATAAGAAACAACACTATTCTTGCATGGTGATCTCTCATTGAACGTATCACTATTGATGATATTAATATAAAGGTAATATTATAGGTTTTCATGAATTTTGTTTTTAAGAGAGATAAGAGTTTAAGTCTCCCTTACTGCGATATCCATCTCCAAATAGTTTCTGTGCTTCTGATTCACATTTCATATGAACTGTCTCTGGATATTTTCTGTTTTGATACAGTTGCCATGTAGCTAAGTGGTTCTTCCATCACAAACCAATTACTTTGCATTAGCCCTGTTGTTCACCTGCTCCATCCTTCAGCCACTGGGGAATCCATACCTGGTCCACTTGATTGAGTATGTGTCCAAGTTCCACAGCCCTTTGGTGGCAGACTGAGTTACTCTTGAGTTTTAGTGCCTTGTATTTGGTCTCAGCCTTGCTTCCAGTAAAATGGATTTGCTACAATTCTTTTTTTCAAATTAATTTTCATTCATTTTCAGTTGTGTTTACATATAGGCAGTACCCAGGTTATGGTGCTTGGCTCATGGCACCATTAACCTGATTTTACGGTGCTGTAACCATTTTTACAGTGCCATAACCCGGTTTTACCATACCATAAGTGTCATTTATTCCAATTATTATTATGATGTTCCAGTGTATGGCATTTCTCAGGTTACGGCGTGCCACTGAAAACGGAACCCCCACCATGAACCAAGGACTGCCTGTCCTCTTTCTTGGATGGTGTAAAAGCATTTCATTTAATGTCACAAATGCCACTAGAGATTTCTCTTGCAGTTCTAGGTCATTTGAAGGCATGTGTGCATCCCTACCTTCTTAAGTTCAGAGCTTGTATAAGTGTTAGACTTTTATGAAAAGCTGTTCTGTTTGCTGGTTTCATGTTTGTTTAGTTGGTATAATTATTTTTTCCTAGTTTTTGCTGTTTACTTTTCTTCTCACTGAGTTAAGCATGTATAGTTAGTTTGGGGGTACAGTGGACCCCCCGTATTTGGGACTCACACATTCACAGATTTCTCTCGGGAACGTTTCCCCGCATTATTCGCGGAAAATTCGCGCATTCGCTGTATTTTTCTATGAGAAATATCCACAAATTCCTGGTTTTTTTAATCAATTTTTTTTTGTGATAAAACTATTAAAAAAAACAGTATGAAAATTTTTAGTGTGTTTTTGTTTTAGTTTTAACTAACAAAATAGGCGTTTTTTAGCGTTTTTATGGGGGTTCCTAACATTCATGGGTTCTAACTATTCACGGGGGGGCGGGGTTCTGGTACCTATCCCCCGCAAATACGGGGGGACCACTGTAGTGTTATATTTATACGTTATTAGTAACTAATTGTGAAGCATTTAATTTTCTTAGCATATATTTTGATTAGTTATACTTCTCTCCTATTTTCTTTTTTATGCTTGTTGCTGATTATGGTTTGGTTGTACAGGCAGTCCCTGGTTATCGGCGGACTCGGTTGTTGGCAATCCGGTTTTACAAGGCGCCAATAATGAGTTTATGGCGCCATAGCATACCTAACAGAGGTGGCGCCGATCACCAGTTATTGGCGCCATGAGCTCCATTATGGCGCCATAAATCACGAGTTTCGGTTAGTGGCAGTTTTTGCTTATCGGCACCCCTCCGAGAATGGAGCCCCACCGATAACCAGGTACTGCCATTATGTATTCTAGTTTAAGTGTTATTAGCAGGTGACACCAATCAAAGCATCATCAATCTGTTTAAATACAGGCAGTCCCCAGGTTACGACGGGTTCGGCTTACGACGTTCCGAGGTTAAGGTGCTTTTCAATTATATTCATCAGAGATTATTTCTAGAATTACGATGCATGTTCCAGGGTTACGGCACCTGCAACGCTGATCTGGCACAAGAAATATGACACCAAAAATGCAAAATAATCAATATTTGAAGGTATTTTATGATGTAAAATGCAATAAGAATGCAGTTTACTACATAGTTTTGAATGCACTCAAAGCATTAAAAGTAAGGTTTTCTTAGGATTTTTTTATTTTTTATGATGTTCCAGCTTATGACGATTTTCAGCTTACAACTGTCTTGAAATGGAACCCTGTCGTAACCCGGGGACTGCCTGTATTTTGTTCTGATAATCAGCTGGGACAAGTCTGACTCAGATCTTCCCGCCCTTTGTGACAATTTAAGGTCTAATGATCGTCTCAAAAGTAATTCTAATGATTGTGTCAGTATTAGATTGATAAGTCAGTGAACATAAATAGTACAGTGCTAGTTCAGGTCAAAATCTAGTCTGTGGAGAAAGATCATCAAGACCTTAGAACCTCTGTGAGACCTGCCAGATTTTTTGTCGTCATGGTCTCTCATTAAAAGTCATTCTACTGTGGAGGTCCTAGTTTAGTTAGGACTAATTGGAGGAATTTTTCAGCCTCCTATGGGGAACCACTTGGCCTCATGTCAGTTTGTCAATATAAACTATTAGTTATAGAAAAATGTGTTGTGTAACTTAGTAGAGGCATACTGTTTCATTGACTCCTCCCTTTGTATGTAATACTACTATAAAATTGGTAGGCGCTGAATTTTATGATATGTATTCGTAATATCATCTTCATGTCCCAAACCCTGTTGTTTTCACATTGTATAGTACAGGCAGTCCCCAGGTTATGTTGGGAGTTCCGTTCCTGAAACGCGATGCAAGCCGGAGCACCCTTTTAAAAAATAGCTAAAAGTAATGAATTAAAATTGATGAAGGCCTTACCTTTAATCCTTTGGTTGTCTTGAAAACTTCCTAATTGATTTACCTTGCTTCTGGTGAGGTGTGCATCCATGTTCTTGTAGAATTTCCTCTAAAAATGTACATATATTCTTCTGTCGCTTCCAGTGCACTGTAAGGATGAAACACTTCAACCTTAGAACATCTTCTGTAAGCCAGAACAGATTTTTTATGAATGTATTTTATGTATATTTGAAAAGCGCTGTAAGCTTGGAAAGATGTAGCCAAGACCGTCGTAAACCAGGCCGACTTGCCTGTATTGGATATACGTAGTCTTATTTGTTACTTCAAGGTATTCTGAGGACTAGGAGCTCATATCATCAACCAAAGACACTTAACTCAGGTTCCACTCTGCGATATTATCATCAACATGTAGAGGAAACATCTTTGAGTGGTCATTACAGGCTTTCAAGGTTATTAGGTGTAACTAGATGTATCTGAATCATTGATCTTGATAAAATACTTTACAGTAAGAGGAGTTGGTTTACCAAGTCACACCGCACCCTTTTCTATAATTGTGTAGATGGTTTCCATAGTGGCACATAATTGTCTTCATCATGAGCCATCTGATGCTAATTATCTGGAAGTGGTTACTCCGGGGGTGTTTTCATCAAGTTTCATCAAAATGCCTTCTCCACCCATTCGCTGGATGTTTTTTTGCATAGGCATACAGGCAGTCCCCGGGTTACGACGGTCTCGGCTTACGACGTTCCGAGGTTACGACGCTTTTCAATTATATTCATCAGAAATTATTTCCAAGGTTACGACGCCTTCAAACGCTGATCTGGCAGATGAAATATGACATCAAAAATGATATTGTCATGATACAATAAAGTTTGTTCATACTTACCTGACAGATATATATATAGCTGTATTCTCTGACGACCGACAGAATTTCGAAACTCCCGGCAAACGCAGTGGTCGGCTAGGTGGTTAGTACCCATTCCCGCCGCTGGGAGGCGGATACCGGGAACCATTCCATTTTCTATTCAGATTTTCTTTACCACTGTCCCCTGAGGGAGGTGGGTGGGTACTTGATTATATATCCTGTCAGGTAAGTATGGAACAAACTTTATTGTATCATGACAATATCATTTTGTTCATGACACTTACCTGCCAGATATTATATAGCTGAATCCCACCATTGGAGGTGGGAAGGGACAGATAGAAGGATTTTGGAAACATTTCAACATGCAGATGATTGACATCTTGGTTCCCTACCTGTTTAGCATGCTGACTTCGTGATTACTGTCACCCAAGCCTGCTTCTGCTTAACTAGAATTTCCAGCAAGGTAGCGACCTGTATAGCTGGATAGTTCTAGATGATCTGTCAACGGGAGCGTGACCACAATGTGACTAGACCATATTGACCATACTGAAGACAACGAAGCATAATAAATACCACCTAACCTAGCCTCACTAAAGTTAGTCCCATAACTTTCAGGCTAATTAAAGGGAAGACCGCCTCAAGCGGCCAACCCTACGACCGTAAAAAACAAAGCCATAATTAAAATCACACACATCCATTTTCTAAAGGATGGGGTTCGTATTGCTTCTCGTCCCCATACTGTATCCGCGGAAATGTATGGTCCAAGCGAGTAGCAATTCTCATATGTCGCCTTCACATCTCTGAGGTAGTGTGAAGCAAACACAGAGTTGCTTCGCCAAAATGTGGCACCCTGGATATCACTGAGTGCCATATTTTTCTGAAAAAGCCACCGAAGTAGCTACCGCTCTAAACCTCGTGAGCATTAACTTTTAGCAGTTTTAAGATCACCATCCGTGCAGGACGAATGAGCTTCCCTATGGTGGTTTTCTCAAGAAAAGAACGCCAGTGCGTTCTTAGACATTGGTAATTCCGGCCTCTTGACCGAACACCACAGGTTTGTCTGACGGGCCTCTACATTGCTTGGTCTTTTCCAGATAAAATTTGAGAGCTCTGACAGGGCACAAAACTCTCTCCGGCTCTCATCCGACGAACTTTGATAACCCCTTGATATCAAAGCTTTTTAGGCCAGGGGTTGGTTGGATGGGTTTTCCGTTCTTCGCTAAGAACGAGGGGCTCAGCGAACACACGCATTGTGTTCTCTGAAACCCACATGTTTTACTCCATAGCTTGGATTTCGCTAACCCTCTTAGCTGTTGCCAAAGCGGTTAGGAAAATAGCTTTCCTAGTTACATCTTTCAAAGAGGCAGCGTGCATAGGCTCAATGGGGCTGACATTAAAACTTTTAAGACAACATCTAAATTTCCATGAGGGAATCTTGTCTCGTGGAGCTTGATGTTTCAAAGGACCTCAATAGATCAGGAAGATCTAAATCCATTTGATAAATCTAAGCCTCTGTGTCGAAAGACCGTTGACGCATCTTTGTAGCCTTTAATCGTGTCGATTGCACTGATTTGTTTGTCTATATTTCTAAGATGTAATAGGAACTCAGCAATCTGGCTCACAGAGGTCGTGGAGGAGGAAATATTTTGCCTTCTACACCAACTTCTGAAGACAGCCCACTTCGATTGGTAGACAGCTTGGGAAGATGTTCTTCTAGCGCTGGCAATAGCTCTTGCCACCGATCTTGAAAAACCTCTCGCTCTGGCCAACTTTTGGATAGTCTGAATGCAGTCAGACTCAGAGCGGAGAGGTTTTCCGTGATACCTCTCGAAGTGGGGCTGTCTGAGTATCGATTTTTTCTGGAAGTGTCCTTGGGAAGTCTACCAGGAATGACATGGCCTCTGTGAACCAGTCGCTTGCAGGCCAAAAGGGGGCGATCAACGTCATTCTTGCTCCTTCCGACGCCGCAAACTTCCTTATTACCTCTCCCAGGAGTTTGAATGGAGGAAAGGCATAGAGATCCATCCTCTTCCAATTCCAAAGCATGGTGTCTATTGCTATTGCTCCTGGGTATAGAACCGGAGAGCAGTAAATAGGAAGCCTCTTCGTTTTTGCTGTCGCGAAGAGGTCTACCAGTGGGCGTCCCCAAAGTTTCCATAACTCCTTGCAAATCTCTGGATGGAGAGTCCATTCGTTTGGAAGCATTTGATGTTGACGGCTGAGGAGATCCGCACGAACGTTCTGCTGTCCTGAAACGAATCTCGTTAGAATCGTTACATTTCTCAGCTTCGCCCAAAGTAAGATTTCCCTCGTTATCCTGAACAGGGAACGAGATAGAGTTTCCTCCCGGTTTTTTTGATATATGCGAGCGCCGTGGTGGTGTTCCGAGTTGACTTGTACAATTCGTCCCACAATCCTTGACTCGAAGCATTGAAGCGCCAAACGAATCGCCTCTAGCTCCTTGAGGTTTATGTGCCAGGACCTCTGTTCCCCTCTCCAGAGGACCTGACACTTCTTTCCTCCCCCAGTTGTTGCTCCCCAGCCCGTCATGGACGAGTCTGAGAACAACACTAGGTCTGGGCTCAGAACTTTTGAGGGACATCCCTTCCGATAGCTTGACGGGATCGGACCACCATTCAAATGCTCTTTGATCGATTGAGGGATTTCTTCAAAATCTTGTCTAGGTCTTTCTTGTTCTTCCAGTGTCTGCTAGGAAAAACTGAAGCTGTCTAGGTGCAGCCTTCCCAGAAAAACAAATTTCTCCAGCGAGGAAATGGTCCCCAGCAGACTCATCCATTCCCTCGCCGAGCATATTTTCCTTCTCTAAGAAGACCGATACTTTCTCTAAGCATTTTAGCTTGACGTTCTATGGATGGAAATGCTTGAAAAGCCACTGAATCCATCTGAATCCCCGATACACGATGGACTGTGTGGGAATCAGATGGGACTTCTCGAAGTTGACCAGAAGGCCTAGGTCCTTCGTCAGCTGTAATGTCGTATGTAGGTCCTCCAGACACTGTTCCTTTGACGTGGACCGGATCAGCCATCGTCTAAATAGAGTGAGACTCTTATCTTCGAGAGATGGA